>NC_061830.1:23379692-23394692 GCF_019202785.1 Penaeus chinensis
ATATATATATACCTATATATATATATATATATATATATATATATATATTTATATACATATGTGTGTTTGTGTGTGTGTGTGTATGTGTGTGTGTGTGTGTGTACGCATGTGTGTGAGTGTGTATGCATGTGTATATATGCATATGTATATACATAAACAAATATGTGTATGTGTATGTGTATGTATGTCTATACATATGTATATATAGATATATATGTATAGATATATATGTATACATATACATATAGAGAGAGTGAGAATGTGTGTATACATATATATACATAAATTTACATATATATATATATATATATATATATATATGCATTATATATATGTGTGTGTGTATGTGTGTGTGTGTATGAGTGTGTGTTTGTGTGTGTGTATAGGAGGACGCGTGTGTTAGAATGTATACATGAACATGCCTGCACGCTTGCGTGTGCGTGTGTTTAAATGCCAGATATTGCCACTACCACATCTGTATATTACCACTTTCAGTGTTGTTAGTTGTTTTTACAACTTCAGCTTGTTGTGTGACAAATTGGTGCATTCGCCCCATGTGGCAAGAATACATGCCATGCCCACTGTAATACACGTTTATTAATTGTATTCACACATAGATGGCTCTACAAGTTCTTAATCACCAAATAGCCCGTTATCAAAACTACCTATCTCACCTGTTAACCCTCTTCCTTCACTTTAGGAAAGGGTCTTTTGTATCATTTCATTGTCTAAAATGTTTTATTGACAATTTAATAATCATAACTTCAATAATAATAACATTATCTTTCTTTCTTTCTTTCTTTGATTTCTTGGCTATCAACCAGCGGCATGTGGCCAAGGTTATTAAGCCAATGGATCATATTTATTCTATTAATCTATATAAGGTCATTTGATATATTTGATGATGTGAAATCTTTGCTTTTTTGTCGGATTTTTTACAATATAGGGAGTGAGGTGGGTGAATCTTGTAGCGATGACCCTAAGTCGGGCCAGCACCACCTCCTCCCTTCTGTCTTTCCTGTGGGATGTGTCCCACAGGTCTATGGTTTGCTTGATATTGTTTGTGAGTTGGAGGTTGGTCCACTCACTTTGCCACAGATGTATTTTTGCTTTTATAAGAGACACAAAACACCTAAGATCTGTACGAACTATGGTAGTGTCCAGATCGCCAGTTGACCCGGCTAATTTGTCAGCCTGTTCATTGCCATGGATACCATAGTGGCCTGGTACCCATATTAGCTTCATTGATTTGTTGGCACCATGTAACTTACGAATGATATTACCCAGCAATTCATTTTTAGTGGTTCCTAAGGATTGAATAGCTTTAAGTGAACTTAATGAATCGGAAAAAATAACTATTCTATTGTGGGTCTTCGATAGTACAAAATTGATAGCTTTATTAATGGCAAAAAGTTCAGCAAGAAAAATCGATGTATGATTCGGCAGTCTTAACTTTAATTCATATTCAGACGACCATACACCCGCACCCACACACTCATCTGTCTTGGAGCCGTCGGTATACATATGAAAAAAAGATAGATGTTTAATAATGATCTCTCTGAACCTCTGGCGTACCTCACCCTCCGGCGCCATGGCCTTGGCTGATGGAAGCCAGGCTTCCATGATATAAGAATTGGGGGTTTCCCATGGGCTATGTTTGACTGAACCAGGATATCGAAGGTAAAGAGATCTATACAGACTTTCTCGACGAAGTCGTGGAGTCTCGTGGCAAAGGGCCTAGTGCCTCCATTGCCATTAGGGTGGGTCGGGTCTCAAGCCACCTTTGCGGCATAGGTCAGTGCTAACTGGCCGCGTCTGAGTCGGAGGGGAGGTACTCCTGACTCCACCTCAAGACGCTCGATCCGAGTGCATTTTAGGGCTCAAACACACACACGCAATCAGGCATTCAAACCTTTCAAACTTTCAAACTTGTTCTCGAAGCCGAACCATACACGATTGACCCATAATCTACTTTAGACCTAATCAGGGCTTTATATACCATTAGCAAAGATTGTCTATCAGCTCCCCATTTATTACCAGAAATGCACTTTAATAAATTTAGTGCTCTCTGACATTTATTCTTTAACTTGCCAATGTCGTCTTTCCAATTGAGTCTACTATCAAAAAGTAGCCCAAGATATTTAGAACAATTTTGAAGAGGTATTGGGTGGTTGTCTAGAGGTAGCCTGATGTTGGGTTTCCTCCTAGGTGAAAAAATTACCCCAATACTCTTTCTAGTGGAAAACTTAAAACCCCACTGGAGGCCCCAGTTATGAATCATATCCAGTGCCAATTGGATGCGATTTTCTAAAAATTCTGCATTATTGCTGGAATGCCATAATGCACAATCATCAGCGTACAGTGAGTATTTAAGATTCCGAGAAGGAGCTGGTAAGATGTCATTTATCATACACAGAAATAATGTTAGGACCCCGTTTGATTTGACAAAAATGTCCGAAAAAGTGACATTGTCAGAAAACAATTTGGCAGCAAACGTTCTGTCAGAAATGAAATTTTGTATAAAACAAGGCAAGTTTCCACGTAATCCAAAAGCATAAAGTTTTCTGAGTAGGCCATATCGCCATGTCATGTCGTAGGCTTTTTCTATATCTAAAAATACTGAAATCAAAAACTCTTTTTTGGCAATTGCCACTTGAATATGACTGTCCAGCTTTAGTTGATCGAGAGTTTGGCGTCCCTTTCGAAAGCCGCACTGCTCGTCAACTAGCAAATTACTGGAATTTAAAAAATGCAATAGCCTACTATTAACAATTCTTTCCATGACCTTGCATAAGCAACTTGTCAACGCAATTGGGCGGTAGGAGATGGCAAATCTGGGATTACCCCCTCCTTTTAATATGAGAATGATATGGGCAAAGTGCCATGAGTTTGGAAAAGTGTGGCTTTTCCAAATTTCATTGTACACTTCTAGCAACTTAATCATGTCATCATGATTAAGATGCTTCATCATCTCATATCAAATCTCATCGGGGCCTGGGGATGTTCCTCTACAGGCTTCTAGGGCTCGGACAAGCTCATCCATTGTAAGATCTTTATTGTAATGAAATTCATCTCCTGTGGCAAAGAGAATTGGTTGCAGCTCAGCCGCTTCCTTGATGGGCAGGAATGCGTGATGGTAGTTTGCTGAGCTGCTTGTATGAGAGAACTGCCTGGCGAGTGCATTAGCAATGTCTCTAGGTGAATCGATATTATTGCCCTCCTCAATGACGTTATTTATTTGTAAAGATTTTATTTCTTATTGATTTTATTGATAGTGGACCAAACCTCTGATATTTTGGTATTGCTGTCTATTGTAGAGACAAAGCTCCGCCAAGAGTCTCTTTTTGCTTGTCTTATTACTCTACGAGCCCTAGCTCTTGCTTGTTTGTAGTTGCAAAAGTTCTCATTTGTGATGTTATTTTTGAAAAGCCTGTAGGCCTTATTGCGTCGGCACAGTGCCCTACGGCAATCTGGTGACCACCATGGTACTCTATGCTTAACGCTATCTGTCGAAGTTTTAGGAATGGATGGCAATGCTGCTACTATAATCGAATTCTGAATATTGTTCACTTTATCATCAATGGTTTCTCCAACAAGTTCGAGCTTGACGCTCCTTGTGAAGGCGACCCAGTCTACTCTTTTTACGTTAAATTTAGGCACTGAAGGCGTTCTCACTGTGTCAAATGAATATTTAATGATAATAGGAAGATGATCGTTTCCCAACGAGTCGTCAATGGTGTGCCACAGGCACTTGGCTGCTATTGATGATGAGACCAGTGATATGTCTATAAAGCTCAAATTACCGGTATTATCGTCCACCCGCGTGGGACTACCATCATTCAGAAGGACTAATTCAGACTCGTTAATCAACTTAACTACTTGCTCACCTCTATCATCCACCCGCAGGGAACCCCATAACGTATGATGAGCATTAAAAGCACCTAAAATTACTTTATTTTGTGGCAGACGTTCCTAAAGAGCAAAGAGCTCATCATAGATTATCACTTTATCAGGTGGACAATAAACTGAACATATAGCCAGATACGTGCTATTAATTAATACTTTGCATGCGACAAACAAAGTAGAATCAATAGTCACTTCTGTAAAAGGGAGGTTTTGGTGGATGTACATGGCGACTCCGCCTCCACCCCTACCCTCAAGATCCTTCCGACATAAATGGTAGTTCCTCAGCGATACGACCTCGTCAGAGATGAGGTTTGTTAAATTAGTTTCTTGGAGAACTATAATATCGGGAGCATAGGACGAGGCTAATAATTTAAGGTCATTTACTTTAGATCTAAGACTTCGACAGTTCCATTGTATAATGGTCGAGGCGATGATTACGTTTCATGGGGTTTGGAAGTGCCTTGTCCACCAGTTTTAATTTTCTTTTTATGGGAGGGAGGCGCCTCCTCTCCCTCGCTTCCCGGGGACCTCACATGGGATGGTTTGGAGACAAAAGCCTCCATGTCCTGCACCTCCTGGCAAGGAAGACGAGTGACAGATTGCGATCTGCTTCTCTCTCGAGAAACCGATCGCGAGCCAGACGAAGTCCTCACAGGAGTAGCCCGGACGGGGAGGTGCGCTCCGGACTGTGATTCGGTATCATCCTCTTTATGATATTTATGCTGGGTTGATGCAGCCATTTGATCGACCAATTTAGTCAACTGATAAACTATAATATATAAATCCTTAACGGTTTGTTTGAGTTCAGCAATTTCTTTATCCTTGGCTGCAAGCTGTTGACTGACATCACTTGCACTAGGGGTGTGGTTAGTTACTGCTGCAGCATAGGAAGTATCTAACTTTCCACCTTCCTCTTAGCTTCAGTATAACTAACTTCATGCTTTCTCATATATGCTAATGTCTCAGTCTCTTTCTTCAGGATACTGCACTCAGCAGATCCTGATTGATGGGGACCTCCACAGTTAGCACATTTGAAAATCCGGCTAGTACATGTGATGGTGTCATGTGCTTCAGCACATTTACGGCAAACAAATTTATTCGAGTCTTTATCAATACATCTTAATGAGGTGTGTCCGAATTTTTGGCATATATTACAATGCATTGGCTTTTGGACATAATTTCTTACTTGAACACTTCATAACCGACATTGACATACTCAGGGATTTTATTCAAGGCAAAGGTAAAAAAAAACAGTCCAATTTTCGTTCGCACATTCCCGTCCTTCTTGGTCATACAATGAACGTCCACTACGTCTTGGTCCTTCATGCTCTCATGAATTTCACTTTCTTCCATCGCCCTCAAATCCCTGTGAAAGATTACACCCTTACAGGTATTTGGGCCAATAGGAATAGTTACTCTCACTCGAAGATCATGAATTTGTTAAGTAAATCCTTAATCTGGGAGTTATATTGTACTTTAACAAGGGGGCTTCCATCGCAATTTTTTGACAAAATCAAAATCGCCATCCATTTGACCATCAAGGACCTTTTTGATGATAAAGGGGTTCACGTTCAAAAGCGACTGATTTTCATTCACGCATTTTACATTCGCGAACCTTGCATTCTAGGTGGGGATTTTGAAAGTTGGTCGTCTCGTCTTGTCATTAGTGGGGGTTCCGTTCATGGTCGAGTTAGTCAGAGAATGGTCATGAGTCGCCCCTCCTCCTTGAGGAGAAGGGGTAGCCGAGGTATGAATCATCCTGGGTATCGGACGAGGTCCGACCCCTTTTCTCAAAAACGTAGTCCTGGAGGGACAAAAACCTCTTAACTTTTGTTATCAACCTAACAGCAATAGCTAAGACAGTAAGGCAGTTTTCCGTCCTCTAACCCCCCCCCCCCCCCCCAGTGAAAGCCTGGTTGCGTTCTCCAGTATCACAGAGGGATCGAGTTATGTGTGGGACACTTCCTTACCGCCGAACTTGCCTAGGCGAAGGACGGTAATTCAATGCCCAACCCCCAAGCGAATACTGGAGCCCACGAGGAACTCCGGTAATTCACTAAAAAAAAACTACAAGGGACAGAACATAAATCCGGGGCGAATGAGTTAGGGAATTTATGTTTCATATTTGGTATGTTTAAATGCCAGATATTGCCACTCCCACCTTTGTATATTGACACTTACAGTGTTGTTAGTTGCTGTGTGACAAACTGGTGCAGGTGTGATTAAGTTTGGAAATTTATGTTTCATATCTATGATATAAAGTCAATCAAATAGAAATATACTATTATTAAAAACTACTTAATGATTTGTAGAATAATTTTTGCCGGAGCGATTTAAAGAGATATACTGGACCCGCCCCACGGCAAATTTGGCCTCGACGCTTACGCGTTACCGCGACGCTTCGGCGTCCACCGCTCGTTGCTGCAGCAATGCTATTTACATACATTTAGCTTCATGCCCTCTAGCCTATTCTTTCCGTTATGGATTTTTATTGCCTTAGGATAACTGTGCACCTTCTGGTGAACAGGACCCCATCTTCGGGCGCGTGCCTGGACGTGGGCAGACCTTTACCTCCCGCTGGGGAGGAAGTGTCTGGGGGTGGGGGTGGGGGGGGGCTTAGCGTGCCTGGCTTACGGTGTGCAGAGAGTTGCCATTCTATTTGCTAGGGACTGTTACGGCAGACCATCTGATGACTTCCACTCTAGTTTTTCGTTTAGGAATAGGCAGGAGACCCTCCCTTTGTCAGGCCCTCAGCCTGGTTCTGTCGAAATAGCTGCTGCTAGACAGAACACAGTCTTCCCACTGGAACCACCTCAAAAGTTAACTTCTCTCCCTTACTATGGTGAATCAGCCTTTGGGTGGCTGTTTCTGAGGACTGAAGAGACTTCCTTGAAAGGTGCAGGACTCCTCTTCCCTCACTGAGGTGAAACAGCCTTTGGGTGGCTGTTTCAGAGAGAAGAGGGATTCACTTTGAAAAGGTACAGGTCCTCTCCTCCCTCACTGAGGTGAAACAACCTTTGGGTGGCTGCTTCAGAGGGATAAGCAAAAGGGTTCCAAACAAGGATGTGTTGTAGGTGGAAGGGCATCCCCTCTGGTCTCTCCCCAGGGGTTTACACCTACCCACGTGTTTGCCGTGCATGGCAGCCTTGTGTGCTGTGGAGCCTCTTTGGTCCTATATACCAGCAAGACAGGTGGCCTAATCCTGGCCCGGTCATGGTCAATCGGCTGGACTCCTTCGGGAGGCTAGGGTCAAGCAGTCAGGACGCTATTGGCACTCACAATGGTCCGTGAGCGTCGTTACAATGGCTATAGGCTGCGTATATCCTCTCATCATCCCTGTAGCTGTTAGACACTGGCTTTAACACTCAGCTTCCCCTTGTTGGACTCCGTGGTGGGTGGGGGCGTGAGAGGATGAAGGCACTTACCATTACATGGAAAAATTAAACCAAAACCCCCCACAGACAGAACCCAAAGTTGACGAGCAAGGCCCAGACCACAGCAGTCACCACGAAACTTCCTAGTGTGCAAAAGTAAACCCCACGCACAGGATGACACTGTCACGTCTGCTGCCAAGATGGACAAGACAGAACCCAATGTGTCTATCCACCGAATTGTACAACAAATTGACTCTCGTGCTGGCCCCTCCAGGCCAGCAGCCAAGCCAGGGAGGCCCCTGAGCTCTCAGACAGCCTCCTCGACTGAAATTGGAGAGCAGGCTGAACCAACCGAAACAGCTGCTGCCCCCACGAGCAAGCCCCAAAGCCGAAAGTGCGGGCCGAAACGTCCAAGGCCGGAAACAGACTCTGATGGAGAGTCTGGATCCACTAAAAGTTCGAAGTGCCAACAAAACCCGAAGGCTTCGACAATGCCTACCAATTGGTCAGGGTATTGGAGTTGCAGCGAAAAATCCGGCTGTCGATCCAGGTTGCCCGTGATCAGGGCATGATCATAATACCCAAAGAGCAAGCTACCCTGAATTTCCTCCGGGAAATGAAGGAACTAGCAGATGGGAGGCAAGTGAGTCTTTCCCCACTAAATCCCGAGGAAAAGAGAGTCAGGATGGTGCTACTTGGTTTCTCAGTCTCATATGATTTGGAGCTGATCACATCACATCCGCAGGTCGTAGAGGCTTCCCGAATGTCGAAGGGGAAGACTCCAACCATGAAAGGTGCCCCAACCACTACCCTTAATCTGGGTAACTGGAGCACCTGCAACCGTCGAGCGTATGTGCCTG
The DNA here is from genome assembly GCF_019202785.1 of Penaeus chinensis. NCBI lineage: Eukaryota > Metazoa > Arthropoda > Malacostraca > Decapoda > Penaeidae > Penaeus > Penaeus chinensis. The sequence goes on from NC_061830.1 coordinate 23,387,833, forward strand.
AACCATTTTGGTGTTTCAAGTGCCAGAAATACGGTCACCACCAGGCTTACTGCACAGCCAAGCCTAAATGTGGTGTCTGAAGCAAGGCACACAATACAGAGGTATGCCTTAAAGCATACAAAGAAGAAAAGAGGGACACAATAGCCAAATGTCCCAAAAAGCAGACTTTGTTCCCGCCCCCCCAGACACCTATGTCTATAGAAAGAACAAAAGTGAAAAGGCCTCCCGACCTCCTAAGAGGAAGGAAGCCGCCCCCAGTCGACACCAGATGTCTCCATCAAAAAGGAGTTTCCGACCATGCCAAAAGTGCAGAAAAAGAACCAAAGGAATAAAGGTTCTAAGAGCACTACTAGAACCTCCCCAAGAGATGATCACCTGTTGACTGCTGTAGTCACAGCAGTAGCAACAGCCCTGGAGAGGTCGAGTGAAGAGGCCGAGAAGGCAGTCACGGTCGCCATAACGGCAAAGAGCCAGACTGTCGCAGTCCTGAAGGGAAGAAAGCTGGAGAGAGCGAAAGCAGCCCCACCCTCACCCAAGGACGAGACTCCCCTCCCCACTCCAACCCAGCCCATGCCTTCATAGGCACAGCCAAAACAGACTAAATCTGTGCAGCCAGAGACAGAGTACGCTGACCTTGCCCAGGCAAGGCCAGCAAAGAAAAACACACAGAAAAAGCCTGAGAGAAAAGCCAAACTAAAGTCAGAGCTACCAAAGGCTCTCCATCCCCCTGTGGACTCAAGGATAGCCTGACAGCAGACGAAGATGTAACTATCACCGAGTAACATCATGACACACAACCTAAGCATCCTACAGTGGAACATCAATGGCTTCTCCACAAGGAATGCCATTCTCCAAGCAGTAGTGGGATCAAGGAACATTGACATTGTCATGCTCCAGGAGACAATAACAGTGGACACTGTTCGCTTCTCAGGGTATCATGTCTTCATGCTGTCACAAACACCTGGCAAGAGAGGCTTGATCACCTTTGTCAGAGCAACAATCCCCTGCTCCGCAATAGCCGATGTACTGCACTGTGGAGACGATGTTGAATCTCTTGCCGTCGAGATTCATCTGGCCGGGGGGCCCCTCAAACTGTACAACGTGTACAGCTGGCCAGGCTGTAGAAGCTTAGATATCAGCCAGGTCTGTGCTTCTGCTGCACACAACCGAGTGATCATAGGGGGAGACTTCAATGCACACCACCCCATCCTGGCTCCCTGCTGGGTACCGGATGCGGCTGGCTATCACATAGCTAACGTGCTTGAGACATTCCCTGAGATCGCTCTCCTCAATACCCAAGAACCAATGCATGTCAGAGGAGGGGTCCAAGACCTCACCTTGGCCACTGCGACTCTGGTGGAGAGGATTAGCTGGTGTGTCGATGAGACCGTCACAAGTGACCATTACGGCACTGTAACGACCCCCATGGATGCCATGGAAAACAGACAAGGCCAACTGGCAGGTGTTTCAGAACGCCCTGGCCCACTGTCTGAGATGCAATGAAGCCCCACAAAGTGAAAATGTGGAAGTGCTTGAAGCCAGACTTACAAAACTCGGCCTTGGTCCAGGAGTCACAAAGACGCCTGGTACTTTAATAACGAGATTAGGGAGGTCAATCACAGAGTAAACATGTGCCGAAAATTATTCCGAAAGCATAGAACCCCTGACAACCTAGCCATCCTAAGGGAGGCTGTCATGAATGCCAAGTAAACTGCCAACAGAGTCAGGCAGGAAAAGTGGCTGGAATGATGTGAGTCCTTCGACCACCAAACCACCCTTTCAGAGCTGTGGCAACCAGTTAGGCAAGCTACTAGCCGATCAGCCCCGAGGTGCACACCTCATGACCCTCAGACATAGGCAAACAGACTGCGAGAACAAGCAGCAACAGTCTGCCAGCCGAGCTGAGGGCAACACAAGGATGCTTACAACTAGACAGACTTGCTCAGATCAGAAAAAGGGCAGCCGAACCTGATAACTCAGATGTTATCCTTTCTCTGAGAGAATAAGAAAAGCCTACAAATCCAGTTCCAACACAGCCCCGGGGGATCTCGTACCCCATTATCTCCTTGCAACTCATCAACAAGTCCTGGGAAACTTACCCCAGAGTTGGAAGAGGGTTACCATAGTTCCCATCCCAAAACCAAAGGAGCCGGGGAAGTACCACCCCATCTCTCTTCTCAGCTACCTGGCCAAGACAGCCAAGAGGATGGTACTAAAATGGCTCCAATGGAAAATGGGACCCCCGCATGAACACCTACACAGGTTCACAAGGGGCATGAGCACAGCGCACAGCATAGCCACGCTCTTAAGCACAATCAGCACGGGCACAGCTGTGGTAGTATTCCTTGACCTGGAGAAGGCTTTTGAATTAGCAAGTCCTCTTGCCATTCAGGAAAGCCTTATCCAGAAGGGAATCAGAGGAAAGCTCTTGGCTTGGATAGGTGACTACTTCAGGATCAGGACTGCCAGTCAAATTCCAGGGTCACCTATCACAGCACATGCCACTAGAAAATGGAATGAACGCCACAGGGTGGGGTTCTCAGTCCAGCCCTATTGAACACTTTAATGTCCTGAATCCTCAACATAAACCTCCCAGTGGCGTGCAAGATCATTTCCTATGCAGCCGATCTTGCTATCACCTCCACTAGACCATACTGCCTGAATAAAGCCATGCGTTGTCTGGACCTTGTGCCCGAGGAGTGTTGTAGGACAGGACTAAAGATCTCTGCAGCCAAATCCAAAGCCATGGCTCTGAGACATAAAGTTAAAGGCACAAGTCTGAAAATCCAGGGAGAGGAATTGGAATGGGTCCAGGATAGACCGAACCCTCTCCTTCCAGAAGGAGGCCCAGTACCTGGTTGACCGAACGAAAGCAAGACTATCTGTCATGAGAGTAATGACTGGGAGATGCATAGGAGCCAGACACAAAGTACTAAGATAATTCTATATACATGCTGTCCAGCCCGTTGTGGACTATGCCTCAGTCGCTTTAATTGCCGCAAAGAAAATATGCACAGACAAATTGGAGACAGTCCAAATCGAAGCTGCCAGGATCATTCTGGGTGCCCCAAGGTGGACGAAGATCCTCAACCTCCTGATGGAGGCAAACCCCCTAGACTCACGAATCAATCTAATGGCAACAAAATTCCTGTCATAGGTCATCCAGGTTCCCAGGAACACAAGCCTAAGACAAAAATTAGTCATACGCCTAGAACAAGACAACGAGCTCTTTGCAAGGTTTTGATACGCTATCAGCTCAAAGAACAGCTTCTTGCTCAGGGCATGGACTCCCCCCACCCTGACTTTGTCGAAGCTCCGCCGTGGGCACAAACCTTGATAGAGCCTTTCAATGAAAAAGAGCTAATACCCCACGCCTAGTCTAAACGCAGAGGCCCAGCAGCATCACTCATCCGGGTAGTAGAACATACTTCACGGATGGATCGGTCGATCCCTTGAGCCACATTGCAGGCGCCGGCTTTGCAGCAAGGGATGCCACACAATCCATGAGGGTTACAGACAATGCCTCCTCGCTACAGGCAGAGACAGTTGCAATCATGGGAGCCCTAGCCCACGCATCCTTAAGGGAAGGACACATGGTCATACATACAGACTCCAGGGCAGCCATTGACTGTTTTCAGAACAGCTCTACCTCCTGACCAAGATATTTACCATACCACAAAGAATTCTTGCTCAGGGTAGAATAATAATAATTAACTGGGTCCCTAGCCACATTGGCATCAAAGGGAACGAGCTTTTTGTACTGTGGCCGCCAGTACCTTCATCCTGCAGCTTCACAGAGAGGAAACGAGATCCTCCCCCTCGGCCAGCTGGCACTCAGACGCCACAGGCTATGAACCACTGGCACTCTCTGAAATAATCAACAGAGGTACCGAAGTCATTCTTCACAGAATGCGCCTAGGTTACCACTGTGCATGGCAAATCATAGAAACACTAGACCGTGAAGAGAGGTGTTGCATGCACTGCGTCGAGCCGAACGCTACCCTGGTACATTACTTACAGAATTGTGTACATACACAATTCCTGAGACAGAGACCGCCTACAACAGCCGCCGTGCTGGGAAAGAGGTTATGCAATATGCTTACACCATGGCGGCAGGAGCGCCTGCTGGCAATCCTACCGGGCCATATATAGAAGGCCCGGGTGAAGCTAGAACTTCGCAAATCTTAATCGCATCGTCAAACCAATCTTGATAAAGGAAACTCATAACACGCAGTTCGGAAAAAAAATTGACACAATGCTAGAGTGATGTTACACAGTTTTCTGGACTGTGATTTCCTCTACACATTGGAGATATGAGGTATATACAGACAAACACATAAACATACACGAAATCAACTATATCAGTCTCTCTCTATGTCTGTCTATCTATCTACCTATCTATTTATCTATCTGTCTAGCTATCTATTTATGTATATATATCCATATCTCTCTTCTCTCAATCAGCATGTGTGTATGCGTATGTGCATATGTGCAGGTGTGTGTGTGTGTGTGTGTGTGTGTGTGTGTGTGTGTGTGTGTGTGTGTGTGTGTGTGTGTGTGTGTGTGTGTGTGTGTGTGTGCGTGTGCGTATGTGCGTGTGTATGTTTGCGTGTGTGTGTTTGTGTATTGTGTGAGTGAGAGAGAGAGAGAGAGAGAGAGAGAGAAAGAGAAGGGGCGTGTGCTACTGTATATGAGCGTGTTTGCAGGAATGCTGATTTGCCTAAAGTCCCAGCACTTTCCTATTTGCCTAAACGGGTAAATTGTTTAATCTTTAATACACATTACTATTTACGTATTTTAATCTGATATACCGGCTGTTACTAATTCCCATTTGATCTCGGGCGCTGCAGAGACATCCATAACATTGCTCTACCAGACACAGGTCAATTAGAGTTGTGATCCGGGTCAGTTAATACACTAGAACTAACACTGGTTTAATTTGTAGGTAACATTTAGTATCGCTTTATTGCCTCGTTAACTGGGTTATTACTTCGCAGACTAACTTGGCAAGACAACCGTTCTCACACAGGCAGTCTATGGCGTCTATATTAGCTTAGAATTTTGTGATTGTGTGCGGCAGTGTACTTATTCAATTATGTTTAGAGATGCCATTACTAACTCATTGTGAATCAAATTCTATTTTTTAAAAATGTCTTTCAGAATCACTAGAATTAATGGGCAAGTATACATACCTAGGGCAACTCGCACAAACACATCTAGTGAAGAGGAAATTAAGCGACGCGTCAGCCTAGGCTGGAACACCTTCGGCAGACACAGTAGTATACTAGAAGATTCCTTGCTATTATGTTAAAAAAAAGTCTTTAGCCATTGCGTTCTCTAGTCATGACCTAAGGATCAGAAACATGGTCTACAACCAAATTACTGGAGAGGAAACTAATAAGTGCCCAGTGAGGGATGGAGAAGTTGATGCTGGGAATTAACCTAAGAGATTGGGTGAGGGCGACGTGGATCAGGAAACAGACAAAAGTGGATGATATAATTGTGAGCATCAAAAAGAAAAAAAAAATGGCAATAGGCAGGTCATATATGTCAGAATGACAGATGGATAAAGAAAATAACAGACTGGGCTTTAGATAACATAAAGAGGCCAAGGAACAGACCAATGACAAGATGGCATGACGAAATAACGAAATTTGGGGGCCAAGACTGCAAACAAAAAATGCAGGACAGTGTTGGAAAAGATTGGAAGAATTCTACGTCCTGCAGTGGATTGATTCAGGATGATGATGATGATGAGTGTGTGTGTGTGTGTGTGTGTGTGTGTGTGTGTGTGTGTGTGTGTGTGTGTGTGTGTGTGTGTGTACACGCGCACACACATATATATGTATATATATATATATATATATATATATATGCATATATATATATATATATATATATATTTATATATATATATGTATACATATGTATATATGTATATATATATATATATATATATATATATGAATAAGGAAATAGCCACAATAAGTGAAAAAAAAACAGCAACCGTTTAAATAGTACATAGTATATTCAATTAATATGAAAAATACATTTGATTAGAACATTCTGAATATGATAAGAAAAATTCTTTATTTTTTCCGAGCTCAACTCCCCAGATTAAGAACTTGTATTTCGAAGAAAAGCCTGCGATTTTCAGCGTCATATTAACAATACCATCTATACTATCTTGCGTTGCAAATAATATGAAGTTTGAATTTCCTGATCATCTCATGAGGACCCAGTGCACTATTTCATTCGTACTACTAGTTTAAGGGGAATATCAACATGGATGCGTCCCAAGACTTAGTGAACCAGTGAGTATGTCTCGGATAAATGAAAGAACCTATGTAGAGATTCGCATGGTTACCCCTGGTTGACACAAGACGTTCTTCGATGCCCCCGTTGCTGAGAGCTGCAAGGAAGTTGTGGGGAAATAAAGAATTAACTTTAAATAAGAATTAACTATATAAGAGCACAAACAACCCTTATTCTATCACATTCATTATATAGTTTTACGATTTCTCAATTCTATTACTATTCTTTCTACGAGCCGGTATTCTAATGTAAAATCTCGGGTACTTAACGGGGAAGAAGATGCCGCCCTCTATCGATGTAGTGCCCTCTCTGAGAACCACTCAAATATTTAATCCAGATGGGCACTATCTGTTATTTCCAAGGTGTGGTTTCTCCAATATTTACCTTTAGAACCCACACCATAAAAGATGAAGAATCATACAGGGTATTTATGATATGATTTCAACCTTAAAGGTAACTGAGAGAAGGGGTAATATCAAAACACTTAATAAGCTTACAAATTTTAGTTGACATTATGAATCATAAATCATTACACTTTTACAATA
>NC_061830.1:23409692-23414692 GCF_019202785.1 Penaeus chinensis
GGATGCCATCCTAAAGGGCTTGGATTAACTTGATACCATGACAACTTTGATGCTGATCGACTTCAAGAAGGCTTTTGACTTTGAGTTACATGTGGAGTACCACATTGGACGCGCTTCGAGGTCATTGTTTTCCTCGCCATGGTAAACATTCTGTGTCTCAACATAGAGAACAGGGCCAAGTACCAAGTGAACTGTGCACGAGAAACATTTGAAATATTTTAGTGCTGCAATTTTTTAAAACAAACACTTTAGTGATGTACTGTTTTAAATCAAACATTTTACTGCTGTGATATTCAAAAACATTTCGTGCTGTAATAATAAAAAAATAGTGCTGTAATGTCTTAAAACAAACATTTTAGTGCTTAAATGTTTCTAAACAATTATTTTAGTCCTGATTACTCCACTTTAATTTTTTAAATGCCATAACATGTACATATCTTTAAAGATAAAGCATTTTAATCTGTAAATCAGAGTGATATATTACAAAGATTATGTAACTTTCTTGATAAAATGAACCATATTATACATATACACATATATATGTATACATGTATATATATATATATATATATATATATATATATATATATCTATATATGTATGTATGTATGTATATGTATATACGTATATGTATATATGTATGTATATGTATGTATACATATACATACATATATACAAATATATATATATATATATATATATATATATATATATATATGTATATATATATATTCATACAAACATACATAAATACATATATATGTATACGACTTAAATATATATATATATATATATATATATATATATATATCTATATATATATATATACATATATACATATATGCGTATATCTGTGTGTGTTTGTATGTGCGTGTATTGCAATGCGGTATTGCATTATTCCATCTTTCATATATATACCTCAGTATCTGACTTCGGCTTCGAATTTCTAAATCAATTTCCACCGAGTGCCCACGGGAAGTGTGTGTAAAACCTCACTATCATTACTCATGTATGAGTAGATAGGTAATGTCTATGGAAGCTAGTTAGATCCTAGTTGCACACTCCTTTTAGTGGGTCGTGTGGCATGGTTGGTTTAGTACTTGGCCTCCGGTCTCATACCCGGAGTGACCTAGGTTCGAGGCCAGGTCAGGGAGGATTGTTATACACCTATATCAATGCGGTATTGCATTATTCCATCTTGCATATATATACCTCAGTATCTGACTTCGGCTTCGAATTTCTAAATCAATTTCCACCGAGTGCCCACGGGGAGTGTGTGTAAAACCTCGCTATCATTACTCATGTATGAATAGATAGGTAATGTCTATGGAAGCTAGTTAGATCCTAGTTGCACACTCCTTTTAGTGGGTCGTGTGGCATGGTTGGTTTAGTACTGGCCCTCCGGTCTCATACCCGGAGTGACCTAGGTTCGAGGCCAGGTCAGGGAGGATTGTTATGCACCTATATCAATGCGGTATTGCATTATTCCATCTTAGAAGAAACTTCATGATCTTCTATTGAAACTGGACAGTTATCATTTCCTTGATGACCTGTTGTACCACATTACACACACACACTCTTGGTTGTCCATTTTCCATAAAATGGCAAGTGTTGGCTCCATGCCCATAACCCTGACAGTGGAAGCGCCGCATAGGGTTGGGCACATATGGCTTTACCTTGAGGTGGTACCATGCCAATTCAGGTAGGACTAACGATTCAAAAATTAGAAGAAGAGCTGGTGTCGACTGTTCCAAACCATCAACTTTCTTCTTAAATCGTTTTACTGCCACTACATTAAAATTCTTAAGTTCTTCTAACAGTTCCTCCTCAGAATACCTCATCAGGTCTCGGGAAAAGACAATTCCCTTACACTGATTGAGGGTTTTGTGAGGAGACCATGAGACTTGAGCCCCAGGAATGTTGCATATTGCACGCAGATGGTCACTCTCATCTGGTGACGAAACCTCAACTATCAGGCTACCATCTCGCTGTGGGATGATGCAAGGATCTCGTTGACATACCTCAACTATCTTCCAATGTACTTCAAAAATATCAAGATCCATGATAGATACACCATCAATGGTCTTCACTACTAGGTATTTACTCTATTATAGGCATTCATATTTACCAGGTAAGATTTCTGTAATGGATTAAGGAGGACTTTTCTTCTTACTTGGTTTGGGAACTTGGGAACCATTACGATTCCCATTCTTGCCCTTTGGAATCTGGTAAGGTTCCAGGGTGACAATATGTGATGTTCCAGAGGGATTGGCCAGGGGATTGCGAAGGTCGTCAGGGAGAGAGCAAGTTCTTTGTAAATTTGTAGAAATCATACAAATTATAAATCTTCATTTCCTCACACCTCCACCCACCATGGAGTCCAACGAGGGGAAGCTATAGTTGGAGCTCAAAGTATCCCAACAGCCACAGGGGTAGTGAGGAAATATACAGTCACTATTACAGTGCTGATGGTATTCGCGGGACCTATGCGCTACCGACTGGACAGTGCCTGCTTGACCCTAGCCACATTTGACCAGCCGATTGACTTGACCGGGCCTTGATCAAGCCACCCGTCTAAGCAGAATAAAGGACGAAAGATGTGTGTTGTTAGCTTCAGGGCGCAGCGTGCAGATCGCTCAACCTCCAGGACTCCTGTCGCCTGATAATACGGGATGCCAAGATGGAATGAACCAGGGGTAGATGCACCATCCCCTTTCATAGGTCTTGCTCCACCAGGAAGCCATTTTGTCTCATCCCTCACTGGTGACCCCTCCAGTATGGGTAGCCCTCTGGTCCGGCTCCCCAGCTCATTGGGACCTCAAGCCCCCCCACCGCGGCAAAGCGGCTTCTGTTAGGGGGGTGGGGGGTGAGTTATAAAGTAACTTAAATAAAGTAAATCCTGTAATTACAGATCCTAATAGTGCTTTGCCAGCACCTTCAGTGCTCTTGTATTTGCAGGTGACACGAGGCTACAGTAGGCATAGTCAGCACCCCATCTCAGACCCGCAGCTCTCTTCTACACCAGGGTAGCCCTTGTGGCTTTGACCCCTGGGTAGGGAGGCCCAGTAGTCTGGGGCGTCATTTGGGCGCACTTTTTCTTTAGCTCTGATTTCTTTTCCTCTTAATGTGACTTTCCTGAGCATACCAGAGTTCCTCGTGAACTCCTGTATTCGCATGGGGGGTGGGCATTGAAATACCGTCCTTCGCATAGGCAAGTTCGGCGGTAAGGAAGTGTCCCACACATAACTCGATCCCTCTGTATTACTGGAAAACGCAACCAGGCTTCCACTGGGGGGGTAGAGGACGAAATACTGATTTACTCTCTTAGCTATTGCTGTTAGGTTGATAACAAAAGTTAAGAGGTTTTTGTCCCTTCAGATCTACGATATTGAGCAGAGGGGTCGGACCTGGTCTGATACCCAGTATGATTGATACCCCGGCTACCCCTTCTCTTCCTCAAGGAGGAGGGGCGACTAATGACCCTTCTTCGACCAATCTGACTACGAACAATGGAATACCCACTAATGACAAGACGAGATGACCAATTTTCAAAATCCCCACCCAGAATGCAAGGTTCGTGAATGTAAAATACGTGAATGAAAATCAGTCACTTTTGAACGTGAACCCCTTTATCATCAAAAAGGTCCTTGATGGTCAAGTGGACGGCGATTTTGATTTTATCAAAAAATTGCGATGGAAGCCTCCTTGTTAAAATACGACATAACTCCCACATTAAGGATTTACTTAAGCTGACGCAAATTCATGACCTTCGAGTGAGAGTAACTATTCCTATTGGCCCGAATACCTGTAAGGGAGTAATCTTTCACAGGGATTTGAGGATAATGGAAAAAGTGAAATTCTCGAGAGCATGAAGGACCAAGACGTAGTGGACGTTCATTGTATGACCAAGAAGGACGGGAATGTGCGAACGAAAACTGGACTGTGTTTTTTTCCTTTGCCTTGAATAAAACCCCAGAATATGTCAATGTCGGTTATGAACGTGTTCAAGTAAGACCCTATGTCCAAAAGCCAATACATTGTAATATATGCCAAAAATTCGGACACACCTCATTAAGATGTATTGACAAAGACTCAAGTAAATTTGTTTGCCGGAAATGTGCTGAAGCCCATGTCACCATCATATGTACTAGCCAGATTTTCAAATGTGCTAACTGTGGAGGTCCCCATCAATCAGAATCTGCTGAGTGCAGCATCCTGAAGAAAGAGACTGAGTCATTAGCATATATGAGAAAACATGAAGTTAGTTATACTGAAGCTAAGAGGAAAGTGGAAAGTTTGACACACAAACCCGATACTTCCTATGCTGCAGCAGTAACTAACAACACCCCTAGTGCAAGTGATGTCAGTTAACAGCTTGCAGTTAAGGATAAGGCAATTGCTGAACTCAAACAAACCATTAAAGAACTAAACATTAAAGTATATCAAGTGACAAAATTGGTCGATCAAATGGCTGCATCAACCCAGCATAAACATCATAAGGAGGATGATACCGAATCACAGTCCGGAGCGCACTTCCCCGTCCGGGCTTCTCCTGTGAGGACTTCGTCTGGCTCGCGATCGGTTTCTCGAGAGAGAAGCAGATCGCAATTTGTCAGTCGTCTCTCTCGCCAGGAGGTGCAACTAGTAAAGCTGGACAGTCATATTCAAGAGGCAATTGCCAAAAAAGATTTTTTTGATTTCAGTATTTTTAGATATAGAAAAAGCCTACGACATGACATGGCGATATGGCCTACTCAGAAAACTTTATGCTTTTGGATTACGTGGAAACTTGCCTTGTTTTATTCAAAATTTAATTTCTGACAGAAATTTTTCTGTCAAATTATTTTCTGATAATGTCACTTTTTCGGACATTTTTGGCCAGGCAAACGTGGTCCCACAAGGAAGTGTCTTGTCACCAACATTATTTCTATCTATGATAAATGACATCTTACCAGCTCCTCCTCAGAATCTTAAATACTCACTGTACGCTGATGATTGTG
>NC_061830.1:23424692-23427192 GCF_019202785.1 Penaeus chinensis
CCATAAAATAAAGCAATTTTAGGTGATTTTAATGCTCAACATACATTATGGGGTTCCCTGCGGGCGGACAATAGAGGTGAGCAAGTAGTTAAGTTGATTAATTATTCTGATCTGGTCCTTTTGAACGATGGTAGCCCGACGCGGGTGGACGATGATACCGGTAATTTGAGCTTTATAGACTTATCACTGGTCTCTTCATCAATAGCAGCCAAGTGCCTGTGGCACAACATTGACGACTCGTTGGGAAGCGATCACCTTCCTATTCCAACGCCTTCAGCATCTAAATTTAACGTAAAAAGAGCAGACTGGACTGGACAGGAGCGTCAAGCTCGGAGTTGTTGCAGAAACCATTGATTATAAAGTAAACAATCTTCAGAATTTGATTTTAGATGCAGCAATGCATTCCATTCCAAAAACTTCGACAGATAGCGTAAACCATAGAGTTCCATGGTGGACACCAGATTGCCGCAGGGCGCTGTGCTGACGCAATAAGGCCTACAGACTTTTCAAAAATAACATCAATAATGAGAACTTTTGCAATAAGACAAGCAAAAAGACACTCCTGCCAAAGCTTTGTGTCTACAATAAATAGTAATACAAAAATATTAGAGGTTTGGTCCACTGTCAATAAAATGAATAAGAATAAAATATCTTGCAAAATTAAAAACATCATTCACAAGGGAACCAATTTCGATTCACCTAGAGACATTGCTAATGCAGTTCTCTTATACAAGCAGCTCAGACAATTACCATTCCTGACCACCAAGGAAGCCGCTGAGCCGCAACTTATTCACTTTGCCACAGGAGATGACTTTGATTACAATAAAGACCTAACAATGAATGAGCTTGTTCAAGCCCTAGAAGCTTGTAGAGGAACATCCCCAGGCCCCGATGAGATTCGATATGAGGTGATAAAGCATCTTAATCATGATGCCATGATTAAGTTGCATGAAGTGTACAATGAAATTTGGAAAAGCCACACTTTTCCAAACTCATGGCACTTCGCCCAATCATTCCTTTATTGAAGGGAGGGGGTAATCCCAGGTCTGCTATCTCCTACCGCCCAATTGCGTTGACAAGTTACTTATGCAAGGTCATGGAACGAATTGTTAAAAGTAGGCTATTGCATTTTTTAAATTCCGGTAATTTGCTAGTTGACGAGCAGTGCGGCTTCAGAAAAGGACGCCAAACTCTCGATCAATTAGTAAAGCTGGACAGTCATATTCAAGAGGCAATTGCCATAAAAGATTATTTGATTTCAGTATTTTTAGATATATAAAAAGCCTATGACATGACATGGCGATATGGCCTCCTCAGAAAACTTTATGCTTTTGGATTACGTGGAAACTTGCCTTGTTTTATTCAAAATTTCATTTCTGACAATGTCACTTTTTCGGACATTTTTGTCCAGGCAAACGGGATCCCACAAGGAAGTACCTTGTCGCCAACATTATTTTTAGGTATGATCAATGACATCTTACCAGCTCCCCCTCGGAATCTTAAATACTCACTGTATGCTGATGATTGTGCATTATGGCATTCCTGCAGTAATGCAGAATTCTCGGTCAATCGCATTCAAGTGACACTGGATATGATTCACAAGTGGGGCCTCCAGAGGGGTTATAAGTTTGCCACATGAAAGAGTATTAGGGTAATTTTATTACATTGGAGGATGCCGAACATCAGGCTAACTCTCAACAACCACCCAATACCTATTCAAAATTGATAGTAGACTCAGTTGGAAAGACCACATTGGTCAGTTAAAGAATCAATGTCAAAAAGCACTACATTCATTAAAGTGCTTTTTTGGTAATAAATGGGGAGCTGATAGAAAGTATTTGCTAATGATAAATAAAGCCCTGATTGAGTCTAATGTAGATTATGGGTCAATCGTGTATTGCTCGGCATGGAAATCAAGTTTGAAAGGTTTGGATTCTGTGCAGAATACTTGTTTGCGTGTGTGTGTTGCAGCCATTAAGTGTACTCGGATCGAGCGTCTTGAGGTTGAGTCAGGACTACCTCCCCTCCAACTCAGATGAGGCCAGTTAGCACTGACCTATGCCGCAAAGGTGGCTCGAGACCCAAGCCACCCTAATGGCAATGGAGGCACTAGGCCCTTTGCCACGCGACTCCACGACCTCGCCGAGTCGGTATAGATCTCTCTACCATCGATACCCTGGTTCATTCAAATATAGTGCTATAGAAAACCACAAGCTTTTCCATCGTGGAAGCCTGGCTTCCATCAGCCAAGGCCATGGCGACGGAGGTGGAGGTACACCAGAGGTTCAGAGAAATCTTTATTAAACATCTCCCTTTTTTTCATATATATACCGACGGCTCCAAGTCAGATGAGTATGTGGGTGCGGGTGTATGGTCGACTGAATGTGAACTAAAGTTCAGACAGCCGAATCATACATCGATCTTTCTTGCTGAACTTTTTGCCATTAATAAAGCTAACAATTTTGTACTATCGAAGACCCACAATAGAATAGTTATTTTT
>NC_061830.1:23432192-23434692 GCF_019202785.1 Penaeus chinensis
TTCCCCTTGTTGGAATCCGTGGTGGGTGGGGGCGTGAGAGGATGAAGCACTTACCAATTTATGGAAAAAATTAACAAACACCCCCCACAGACTGATAAAAATGTTGACGAACCGCGCAAGGCCCAGACAACGGCAGTCACCATGAAGCCATAAGTGCCTTCTGGTGGCAAAAGAAAGCTCCATGTACAGGATGACACTGTCGCCCCTGCTGCTAAGGTGGACAAGACCGAAGCCAATGGGTCTGTCCACCGAATAGTCAAACATCTTGACTCGCGAGCTGGCCTCTCCAGGCCAACAGCTAAGCCAGGGAGGCCCCTGAGTTCTCAGACGGCCTCCCCGATTGAGAGGGGAGAGCAGGCTGAACCAGCCGCATCAGCTGAAGCCTCCACAAACAAGCCCGAAAGCCGAAAGGGCGGGCCGAAGCGTCCGAGGCCGGAGACCGACTCTGATGAAGAGTCGGGACCCCCTAAACGCTTCGCCCAGTTCAAAGTGCCGGCTAAACCCGAAGGCTTCGACAATATCTATCACTTGGTCAGGGCATTGGAGTTGCAACGGAAAATCCGGTTGTCGATCCGGGTCGCCCGAGATCAGGGCATGATCATAATGCCCAAAGAGCAAGCTACCTTGAATTTCGAACGAAGGAGCTAGCCGATGGGAGGAAAGTGAGTCTTTCCCCACTAAGTCCCAAGGAAAAAAAGAACCAAGATGGTGCTACTTGGCTTCTCAGTCTCGTACGATGTGGAGCTGATCGCTTCACACCCACAGGTCGTGCCGGCTTCCCGAATGTCGAAGGGGAAGACTCCAACCAGGAAAGTCCTGGTGACCATGAAAGGTGCCCCAACCACTACCCTTGATCTGGGTAACTGGGGCACCTACAACTTTCGAACGTATGTGCCAGAACCACTTTTCAAGTGCCAGAAATACGGTCACCACCAGGCTAACTGTACAGCCAAGCCTAAATGTGGTGTCTGTAGCAAGGCACACAACACAGAGGTATGCCTCAAGGCATACAAAGAGGAAAAGAGGGACACAACAGCCAAATGTCCCAACTGTGCCAAGAAGCATCATGCCTGGAGCCTGACTTGCTCTGTCAGGAAAGAGGCGGCCCTCAGGCGACAAGAGGTTGCTCAAAACCAGACTTTGTTCCTGCCCCACTGGGCACCCATGTCGGGGGAAGGAACAAAAGCGAAAAGGCCTCCCGACCTCCTAAGAGGAAGGAAGCCGCCCCCCAGCCGACACCGGATGTCTCCAACAAACAGGAGTTTCCGACAATGCCAAAGGTGCAGAAAAAGAAACTAAAGAAAAAAGGTTCTAAGAGCACCACAAAAACCTCCCCAACGGATGATCATCTCCTCTTTGACGAGGACGATATGACTCTCCTGTTAACTGCTGTTATCTCAGCAGTAGCAACAGCCCTGGGGAGGTCGAGTGAGGAGGCCGAGAAGGCAGTTTCGGTCGCCATGACGGCAATGACCCAGACTGTCGCAGCCCTGAAGGGAAGAAAGTTGATTAGAGCAAAACCAGCCTCACCCTCACCCCAGGACGAGACTCCCCTCCCCACTCCAAACCAGGCCATGCCTTCACAGGCAGAGCCAAAACAGGCTGAATCTGTGCAGCCAGAGCCAGATCACGCTGACCTTGCCCAGGCAAGGCCAGCAAGGCCAGCCAAGAAAAAGCCCGAGAGAAAAGCCGAACCAACCAAAGTCAGAGCTACCAAAGGCTCTCCACCTCCCAGTGTACCCAAGGATAGCCTGACAACAGACGAGGAGCCCTCAACCAGCGAGGACCTCGCAATGGAGTTGTCAGACTCCGACGATGTCTCTGATGTAACTTTCACAGAGAAACATCATGACACACCATCTAAGCATCCTACAGTGGAACATCAATAGCTTCTCTGCAAAAAACACTTTTCTCCAAGCAGTAGTGCGATCAAGGAACATTGACTTTGTCATGCTCCAGGAGACATTAACAGTGGACTATGTTCGCTTCTCAGGGTATCATGTCTTCATACTGCCATGAACACCTGGCAAGAGAGGCTTGATCACCCTTGTGAGAGCAACAATCCCCTGCTCCGCAATAGCCGATGCATCGCACTGTGGAGACGATGTTGAATCCCTTGCCGTCGAGGTTCACCTGGCCGGGGGGCCCTTCAAACTGTACAACGTGTACAGCCGGCCAAGCTGTAGAAGCTTAGACATCAGCCAGGTCTGTGCTTCTGCTGCACACGACCGAGGAAACGAGAACCTCCCCCTCGGCCTGCTGGTACTCAGACGCCACAGGCTATGAACCACTGGCACTCTCTGAAGTAAGCAACAGAGGTACCGAAGTCATTCTTCACAGAATGCGCCTAGGTTACCACTGTGCATGGCAGATTATCCCAACAATCGAACGCGATGAAAGGTGCTGCAAGCACTGCGGTGAGCCGAACGCCACACTAGTCCACTACCTAGAAAATTGTGACCATACATAATTCCTGAGACAGGGACCGCCCACAACAGCC
>NC_061830.1:23447192-23462192 GCF_019202785.1 Penaeus chinensis
TATTACAGACCCAAAGACTGTAACAGTCGGGATGTAATTGCAATCATGGAGCTCTGAACGCACGATAGATATTTATATTTGCAGCTAGAATAGTAGAGACTAAAGCTCAGTGAGTGGAATGCCCAAAGTTGCATGAAAAATATTCAAAAGGGAAGAAATGCATAAAGTGGGCAAGTGACTTTAAACAATAAGCAAACAACACGATAGCTAACACAACACCTATAAAAACAACGAAATCGTTACGTCAGTTTGGCTGCTTGGTTTTGTCTCGTAAAGCAAGGGGGGCAACAATACAAATCTGTCCAATATGTGTAAACAGTAGCTCAGTATTGACTCTGATGCCACTTACCTCACTTCCATTGGATGGTGTATAGTTCAAGATCATATTGACGTTCATTCTTCTAGAAGAGCGATTAAATCTTATATGACACAAATGTGCAGATTATTCACCTAAACAATGCCACTTAATCTCGATAAAATCTCGGATTTACTGAAATGGGAAGCACTAATAAACATAATATATAGTATTCTAAGTATTCCAAAAAGACCTAAACGCACTTTATTTATTATTTTTCTTATCGGTAATAATTTTGTCTATAGCAATATTGAGTTTATCACTATCCACGTCCTACTACAAAAAAAAAACAAAAAAAAAAAAACAAGATAATGAGTGTGGGTGAAAATTATAATTTCAATACGTTAATGGCCCCTCGGTAACAGGCGTCATCGACCAAACATAAATGTTCCTGGACATTACACCGATTCGGACGAGAGCAAACTTTTACCCATATTCATTTAACAGATAAAACACATATAGTAAACAGCTCAGCCTCACAGCCTTCTGTATCAGAAGTATATTTTGTTTCTAAGATTCGGCCAAAAATTCAATGATTAACCCTGGACGGTGTGGTCGCTAAAGTAAACAAAACAGGCTATTGTTTCTCAACCATGACGTACAACATGGTGGCACACTATTCCAGAAGGTAAGGGTTTTGAAATGATTTAGATTTGAAGTTTTGGAGTTCCTGACCAATCCTCTGAGTGTCATTCATCGAAAGACCATACTTTTTAAACACAAGCTGCTATTTTTCAAACAAGGCTGTTAACGAACATAACTTAGCACCACATTGGTCCGGAAGGATGGTACTTTTTAATGATACTATATCTATTAGATTTGGATGAGTAATTTAGTGGAAGATGGGCTGTTGCCTTGTAAAGTAACCATGGAGCCGAAATAGTTAATTGGGATAAATTTGGGCATGTATGGATCTGTATTGTCAATCTGATTTCGTAACCACGAAAATTTACTAATGTATACAGTTATAAAAACATTTAAAGCAAATGCCTCCGTAAGAAGACCTGCGTTTGCTGTCAATCTACAAGAGCATAAATTCTGAAAGAATACTTAAAAAGCGATAACGGCAGTTTCAAATCACAAATCATTACCAGAACTAAGAAGTCTCTATAAACACATACATATATAAATTAAGGTCACAGATGAGAGTTCGAGAATATGAAAGTATATCCCTCATCGTTGCTTTATTTTTTAAATGATTTCATAGGCCCTAACTTCAAACCGCAGGTACTCTGACTTAATCGGCTGGATGCAGGTAACTCCGGATCGGTGATATGTTTGGGCCAATCAGGTATCTCGAGGGCCTCTTAGGAAATTACACTACCTTGTCTCTGCATACCTGGAAAGAAAAAAAGAAGAAGTCAGTACTAGTTGCTCGGACCGTGTCCTGTTAAAAAAAAAAAAAAAGCTGAATCAATTAGTCTTTATGATACTCTTGTCCAAAGAGATCACACGAGTGAAATACTACCAATCCGCACAAATAAATTATAAAGATGTCCTCCTCAAGCATAGCTTCTCCCTTCTTTTCTATCCTTGTATTTTGTTTGTCAGTGGTAAAGATACCCCTTTAAGGGAATATACAGTCTTCCCTATCTATTCCTCTCAATTACATAAGACAGACCGAAGGAAAGTAGGCAAGAAGTAGAGAGGCAGGTAGCCAGACATATAGACGATAAGGGAAAAAGAGAGGCCAGAAAGGAAGGTAAGGAGAGAAACAACGGGGTGGCATAGAGCGGGGGACTGTGAAGGAAGAAAAGAAAGAATGAAGAAGTGAAGAAGGCGGATAGTGGAGTCCGTCAGGCATGGCAGAAAGTAACGGGCAATTGGAGGCATTGTAGCACGAATGTGAGTAATATCGATATGATGCCCACGGCGCTGCCAAGAGTCCCTCGCGTCCCTGGCTGTGAAGAAAGATGCCAACAGAAGAGCGATCCGGCTGAAATGCCTTCCCTTCTATCAGGCTTAGAGAAAGCGACCCATCCTTTTTCCATTTGCAGGAATATTTCGATCCACTTTCCTCACGAGGTTTAAGTGACCCATTATTCTCATCTGTTCCTTTTCGGTTACTTAAGGTGATGCGCCTGTGGTTAAGCGCACATATACACATTCCAACAGTACTTATAAATAATGCATTTGTGTGTGTGTGTGTGTATTATTTGTGTTGTATGTGTTATTTGTGTTGCATGTATTATTCAATTTCTTATTAATCTTCGGGAGAAAGGAATAAAAACATAACTATAGAATCCACTAATGCTAATCTAAAGTATCTATTTTACGAATACTTATGCCTAATCAGACTGCAAAGTAAAATTTTTACTGTTGCAATTAATCAAATACTATTTACAATACGCTGCTTACATATGTATGTTCATTATCACCTATCACTTGCCTTACGAGAGCCCGGCGGAAGGGCAGAGCACAGTACCAATGAGCTCCATTCTCACACATATTTACTTCTGTGCTGCTCATTTCGCTTTGGGTGATACCATAGCCAAACCAAAGAATGAGATTCTTTTAAATATAACAATGTGGAGACATCTCGTGTTATGTGGAGTTTGAGATAAATAAATATGATTGTTTTTTTTTTTCCTTGTCTTTTATTTTAAATGATATGGATGGAAAACACAAACTTGAATAACATTTCTCATATTGTGGAAAATATAAACATTATGATTTAACTGTAATTATTTAGTAAGTGTTTTACACTAATGCATGGGTCTTTTTTAAACTCTTTTGAAGGAACTTCAAGGAATATTGAATTAAACAGGTTTTGAAGTATACATCTTTGAGAGCTGGGTCTGAAAGCAACCTCTCACTATAATTAGATAACATATCTTCAATGAAGGACTGCTTAAAACTTACCTGATTCACTTGATCATCCTGCGTGAGTTTAATTTTTCGTTTACACAGAGACTGACACTCACACATACATTTACATAATATAACACTCAGATGCCTTCTACTATCTCACATGGGTTCCGATCTTCCATTCGGATGCAGGTAACTGACATACCAAATGCTACCCTGGTAATTTTAAAAGATAAACTCTTGGTCGTGAGTGACCTGAAGATTCCACTACAGGTATACAACAATTTTTGGTTTTCAGCGGTGGGATCACCGATACTTGATACTTTTATTACATATTTCTTGGCTATATGGTTAGAGCTTGTAAAAACAGGTAAACTAAAGGACGGAAAAGCGAAAACTTCAGAAAGGTGAACAGCTGAACCTGTTGCAAAACCCTCAATAGAAACTTTACAATACGAGTCTAGCACGAGTGGTGCGTTCCCTAGCAGAATAGTGTAACTACCGGTGCTAGTGAAGCTTCTTCCTGGGAACATGTATGGTATATTTATTTTCAGAAAGAGTCGGCAATCATTTTTAAAGCTGAAATTTCTGCACAGCCACTTAAAGGAATCAGGAAGTGAAAAGTTGGATGCGCAGTTGGGCTTCTAGCAGAGGTGCAGTTGAGTTAATTATAAAAAGCCCATTATTTGATGAAATTACAGACTGGGAAGAGTTCGAGGCTAAACTTAGAGCAAAGTTTCGGGGAAAAGATTCTTCCATTGATTTTATTTACAACTTGCAATCCAACTAAGCTCGGGGAAATGCTTTTCAGGGTTATCACTATTATCCTGGAGCCATCAGCTATCCCAATGAATTGATAAGGTGGGTGTTTTTAGTAGGTTTGCCTCTCTGGTTGAGGGAAGCTCTAGCCCAGAAGAAAGATGGTTGGTTGGTTGTTGAGATAGTGGAAGCTGCTCACAGGATCTGGAACCTGTGCGTGAGAATAAATTAAATGTATTTATAAGCATTTATAAGGATTCCAATAGCTCCTCACGTATATCATCACAGGGTTTGTATTGTGGATGGAATATCATTCCTGGGTGATATACTAATCGGTATAGACTTAATAAGAAGGTTCAACTTTTGCTAAATCTCTT
This sequence comes from Penaeus chinensis, assembly GCF_019202785.1. Taxonomy (NCBI): domain Eukaryota; kingdom Metazoa; phylum Arthropoda; class Malacostraca; order Decapoda; family Penaeidae; genus Penaeus; species Penaeus chinensis. The sequence continues at coordinate 23,451,492 of NC_061830.1, forward strand.
ATCATTCACCATCCAGGAAGTACCTAATGTTTAATGGAGTGAGAGTGCCACTGAACTATTCGGAGGCTACATCACGAAAGGTACGTGTAATCCAGGGGACCACCACTCAAGGGAATTATGGACCGTGTGTTCAGCGGCAGAACACGGATGGGTGGAAAGACAGTGTGGTAATTGATGAAATTGTGCAGTGCCCTCCCTTTAGTGGTGTCTGTGTCCGGAAGGTGTGACCAGCCTGGATTCCCTGACAGTGAACATCATATTAATGACTTAGACAGCGGTATCCATTAAACTAGGCAATTTCAGAAAGATGATGAGACCCTGGATTTTCCTTTAAAAGGGAACAGTGATTCAATCTCTCTGGATGATAAATGTGAAGACAACTTTACCAATGACTTCCGTGAGATTTATGGTACGCAAGGTTTACCCAGATAACCAGTATACTATCTTCCCTGAAGAAAGTCTAGTGTTTTGTACTTTGTTACTACAGAAAGACGCTTCATATCAGAATAGAAGTATCAGTTACTATTAGTTCTGAATAAATTCAGTGAATTATTTAATGAAAGTGATAAATTTGGTAAAATGTCGGGAATCAGTAATAAAATAGCAACCCCTACTGAGACACCCAAAAAACATATCAGTGTTCCAGAGCTACAATCTGTGGGGAATGTGACAGGATGCTGGCCGAGCTTTATATGGAACCATCACAGTCACCCTAACTTTTCCTGTAATTTTGGTCTGTAAAAAGGATGGGTAGATAAAATTTTGCACAAATTTCAGGAATTTAAAAATTATAGTGGGGGATGCATATCAAATGCCCTACACAATCCTAGACCTTGATGAGCAACACCAGTGGTTCACAGCACAAGATGTTCAGTCCTCCAATTGGACAGTAGAGATAGATCCCACCAACAGGCCTAATTAGGCAGCCTTTTCTGATGGTCGTAGATTATTTGTCAGGCTTTTGTTTGGCCTTTCCACAGCCCCATCAACATTTTAAATGGCAATTAACAAAGTCTTGGGAAGGCATGCACTAGCCTATCTAGATGACATGAAAATATATACTGGCACTTTCAAAGACCATTTAGAGCACCTAGAAGAAACCCTTGACTTACTAAACAAGACTGGATTCAAGTTGTTGGGCTTTTTAATAACAAAACATGGGATACAACCACATTCTGCAAAAGTAAAGACCATTAGTAAGATGAAGCTCCCACCATTAGCAGATTTAGGGGGGGAGGCAACTGCTGCTCTGTAACTGGTCTGGTGCCCCCTGTTGGAAGTGTGGCTCCCCTTTTCTATGAAATGACATTTGATATATTGTCGGAGGAACCTCATGGGCTTCATCGTTCTCGGATCATCCAAAAACGAAACATATAATCGGCAGTTGTCATTCTCACTGTCAAATCATCATAAAACAAATCATGATAAAACATAGAATTACACTTTTTCTTTGTCGAGGTAGTGGCAGGGTATAAAAAGTAGCATGGCTAAAACTTTCCATAAACAATTTTCAAACCATTCAAAGTGAGCATGACCTACGGTGTAAACTAAAGTGATTTCCTACAGCAACATAGTGATGGTACAATATCAACCAATTACCGAAGGTTTATAAGCGCCCCCCTTTATCAACTGCCCCTCCTTCAGAATAGTTCTGGATCTGCCCCTGGCTCCCACATAATGTTAAAGGAGTAAGGCAGTTTCTAGGGTGTGCAGGCCTTTTCCACAAATATATCCCTATGTATGCAGATATCACAGCTTCTCTAACAACTCTCTCCATGAAGGGGAGAATGTTTCAGTGGAAGAGCACCAACAGGCACTTAAAGCATTAAAAAAACGACTATTATCTGTACCGGTCTTGATGAAGCCTTTAATGCATCCCAAAATGCCATTGGAGGATGTTTGATCCAATAAGATGAGGTAGGAGCCCTTCATGCCACTGTAATATTCTACAGTCGATGTTAAGGCCTTTGCCATGGTAAAGGCAGTCAGAAACTTGGATGCTTATTTGTATGGCCGTTCATTTATTATTTACACGGACCATAGATCTTTGGTGCATGTATCCAAACGGTTCGCCAAATCGATCTCTATGAAAAAAGGAGCTCACAAATGTTTTTACTAGTACGAGTTCAAATACATGCCAGGTGCTTCCCATCATGTACCTGACCTCCTAAGCATACTTGAGCCTCGGAAAGTGGCAGAGAACAGTGTAAAGACCCCTGTGGGCAGAGATCCTCAGTACTTGGAAGAGAGAAGGTTATTACTCTTAAAATATTTGAGGTAAGCAGTGACATGTATCACTTAAGGCATCTTTCAGATCGGGTAATTCAACTGGTGTTGATTTCCTGCACCATGACAGAAGAAGTCTTGAGAATGGTGCACAATGAGTCCAGAGCAGCACACCTTGGAGTCTACCGTATTTACTGTCGTCTGAGGGAGCAGTTCTACTTCCCATAGATTTTACAGAAGGGGAGACAATTCATAGCAGCCTGCCCACAGTCTCAGCGAAGGGCCAAGTTAAGCTCAGCCCCAGAACTCACGCAGAGTTTTCATAGGTGTGTGAGCTTTTGAAAACCGAGACCAATGGGACCAGCTCCTGCCATATTTTCGCTTTGCCCTGATTGCAGCAGTATATCAGAGAACGGGCCAGCCGCTTCTGTACTTGAATACTGCAATAGATGTTTATTTTCCTGTAGTGCTGACGAACCAGCAGGAGAGAGATCATGGGTCCGCCCAACATTTCCGAGAAAGCCTAAAGGATGCTAAGGGAGTTCCCGTGCAGAAATCCCATAGGGGACAGTCGAAGTGGGACGAGGTCTATAAAAGGAAGGTATGCCAGTTTTCTTCAAAGGAAGACAACCTCGTTATCTTCAGAAAATACAGCCAAGCTCTCGGATCCAGGCGGAATGGCTCTCTTTGGATAAAGAAACAAATGGGGCAGATGTATATTTGCCAAAGAACGCACCCGCCATACCGCGAGAAGAGTTGGTACCAAAATAAAAGGATCGTAGTCCAGGTGTTGGAGTTCTTTTCCGAGATCACTGAAGAAGTGGACAGGCTCGAGGACATGGACAAGCCTGAGAACAAACCTGAGGACATGGATTCACTTTGCTTTTCTTATTTTTATTTTTATTAAACACCTTTCGTGTTTTCTTTGGTTGTGATTATGGGGGAAACCATAGCCAGACCAAAGAATGAGACTCTTTTAAATATAACTACCGGGAAAACATCTAATGCGGAGCTTGAGATAAATTAATACAATGCCTTCTTTCTTAGTCTTTTCTTTTAATGGAAACGTGGCGTGGGAGAGTAGCTCGGGGGTCATATGCCTCTCCGGAAACGTGTCATGGGAGTCGCGAGCAAGGTCACACTCCCTACTGTTTCCACTGCCCGATTTAGGTATAGCTTACACAAATCATGTCTATGTACATGCCATATTGATTAATAATGTAAAGGATCAATGGAAGAATAGGGATGAAAAAAACACAAACTTGAATAACTTTCCTTTTGTGGAATTTATAAACATAGGTATGAAACTAGAACTTGAACAGTTAATGATTAAATTATACTTTTACAGACAAAGATCTATTTTGCTTTCACAAATAACCACACCACAGACACTTGCCTACAGCAAGGAAAGTACTCAGACATTTGTTCTAATATTATCTACTTATTTTCTTGTCCTTGCTGTAATGCTGGGTTTACTGGATCAACTTTACGTTGATTTATACACCGTATATTAGAACATAGGGGTATATCCGTAAGACCTGACTTTCCTCTCATTAAACCACCTTTCTCTGCAATCTGACACCATTCACACACACTAGATCACCCGTATACTAAGGCTGTATATGTTAAAGTTTTATCAAATGTTTATTCAAAAGATGCAACCAGAGCTTATTAATAGTCTAAGAGCCGTACAACTACATGCAGTCTAACTACCTAACAAACCATTACATATATATAATATATATATAATATATATATATAACATATATAATATATATATAATATATATAATATATATAATATATAATATATATAATATATATAATATATATAATATATATATAATATTTATATATAATATATATATAATATATATATATAATATATATATAATATATATATGTTTTGATATGTATCTATGGACTCGGGTAGGGAGAGGGGGTTATCTGTCATCCCATCTGGGTCCCAGCGGCCGCCAACCTGGCGTGATGCTTGTGGGGGAAAGCCCCGGGGAGCCTTGCAGGCGGATTTTGGGACCTACAGCCAGCAAGGGTGGCAGAGGTGGCGCCCACCCAGAGTGACTGCCCGTTGCACGATTAGTGTGGGTGGCTACACTTATTACTGGTCGGGCTGCAGCGATGGCCACCATCTCCAGGGAGTAGCCATAGCCATCTCCAGCAGACTTCAACCCTTGGTATTAAAGGTCACTCCAGTCGATAAGCGGATTATGGTATTGAGACTACAGCTTTCATTTGGCTTCATGTCTTTTATTGCTGTATACGCTCCAATGGATGTATATAAACTTGAGGTGAAAGAGATGCTTTACACCAAACTTGCATCTGTGGCAGACAGTTGTCCTCGGCGAGATATTCGTATTGTTCTGGGTGACTTCAATGCGGTATCCGGCTGCGATCGAGCTGGCTATGAGATGTCTGTCGGTTCTCCTGGCTCAGGAGCTGATGCTGGCAGCGAGAATAGCCTCCTTTTCTGTAACTTTGCTGAGGAGATCGACCACATCCTCGTTAGCACTCGGTGGAGGATCCTCCAAAACTGCAGGGTGTAGAACCCCCCGTCGCCCAAATGAACACCCTAGGGGGTTTCATTTGGACAGAATGAGGGAGGACGAGTGTGCCTGGGGGTTTGCCGAGGCTATCTCTGGTCGTCTCACAGCACTCGAGGGCCTGACAGACCCTGTTCTTATGTAGGAGACCTTCAAGCGTGAAATGCTTGATGCAGCTCAGGAACCCATTGATGAACGCCCAAGAGCAAGATAGAATATCATCTCGCAGGAGACACTGGAAGCCACAGATGCTTATCGTGCAGCTCGATTTTCAGGGGATAGCAACTTGCACCGTTCTCTGGTGCGCAGGCCTAGGTCACTGTTGAGAAGGGATAAGGAACAGTTTATCAGTAATCTTGCAGAGGAGGTTGAAAGCCATTTCTTAGTAAATGATCTTCGTCCTGCCTACCAAGCCCTGAGAAAGCTGAACTCCAAGCCCTCCTCACAGACAACTGCAGTCCGCTCAGCCAATGGCCAGTATTTTGTGCAATTGTATCAGGGTGATCCACCAACAATTAAAATGGATGCGGGTAATGTTGAGATTCCTCTGCCAGACCCACCCATCAGCGAGGATCCACCCTCCCTGACTGAAGTCAGGGAGGCGATTTCCAAGCTAAAGAGTGGTAAAGCAGCAGGTGTTTGTGGCATCCCAGCTGAATTGTTAAAAGCTGGTGGAAAACCTATGGCAAGGGGCTTGCATGCAGTCCTGTCTGCCATCTGGCAGACTGGTACCATTCCCCCTGACCTGCTGAGGGGAGTGGTCATCCCTCTCTGGAAAGTGAAAGGGGATCGCTGGGACTGCAGCAATCACCGAGGCATTACACAACTCAGTGTACCAGGCAAGCTACTCGCACACATCCTACCGAGACGTATCAGAGACCACCTGCTGAGGCACCAAGGGCTGGAACAATCTGGATTCACTCCTGGTAAGTCCACAATAGACCGCATCCTAGCACTTCGAGTCATTGTAGAGCGCCGTCGTGAGTTCGGACGTGGACTGCTCACAGCCTACATCGACCTCAAGAAGGCGTTTGATATGGTGCATTGCGAATCACTCTGGGAGATCCTGAGGCTAAGAAGAATTCCAACAAGGATTGTTGGATTAATAGCAAACCTGTATACAGACACTGAAAGTGCTGTAAAGTGTGGAGGGGGCCTGTCGAGCTTCTTCCCTGTTAGTTCAGGCGTGAGGCAAGGCTTTTCAACACTTGCATGGATTGGATACTGGGTAGAGCTATTGCCCAAAGTCACTGTGGAGCAACTCTGGGTGATATCAAGGTTACAGACCTTGACTTTGCTGATGATGTTGCCATTCTATCTGAATCTCTGGAAACCCTAGTGGCGGTTCTTAATGCGTTTAGCAATGAAGCGAAGCCCCTGGGGCTAGAGGTCTCCTGGACCAAGACCAAGATCCAGGATTTTGGGAGCCTACTAGGAGACCTTGTGCAGTCGGTACATGCTTGTGGTGAAAACATTGAAGTCACAGAGAGTTTTATCTACCACGGTAGAGCAGTTCACGACTGGGCTGTCAGACCAGGAAGTCAGTAGACGGATTGGCCTGGCAGCAGGGGTCATGAAATCTCTCGACAAGATTATTTGGAGATGCCGATGCAGAAGGACCAAGCTACGTGTCTTTAAGGCCCTGATACTATATGGTAGTGAAACTTGGATGCTATCTTGTGCTCTAGAATCTCATCTTGATGCCTTTTGTAACAGATCATTGCCCCGGATCATGGGGTACAGTTGGCAGGACCATGTGTCCAACCAATGGCTGCACCGTGAGACCGGTACAGGAGCCGTTACTTGCACAATCCGTGATCGCCAACTCAGGCTATATGGCCACTTGGCTCGATTCTCGCAGGATGACCCTGCCCACCAGGCTGTCTCTGTCCGTGACAACCTTGGGTGGAGGAAGCCTGCGGGACGACCGAGAAGGTCGTGGCTTGGGCAGATCGATCAAACCTGCCTGGCGGCTCGCCATGAGGAACCCTCGTAGGAGAAAGGAAATGGTGGATGCAGCTATGAGCCCCTGCCGGCGTTAGCTCCCAAATGATGATGATGATGATATATATACATACATACATATATACATTTATATATATATACATATATGATATATATATGTATATATACATATACATATGTATATATATAGAACACATATGTACACACACAAACATATATATTGATGTAGATATATATACATATATATGTAAATATGTATATATATAAAACACATACACACATACACACACACACACATACACACACACACACATATATATGACTGCCGCGATAGCCCAGTGGTTAGAGCACTGGACTCCGACCCTCGTGGTCCCGAGTTCAATGCTTGCTTGAGCCGTGAAAACGACATATCGCCTTGGAAAGGCGGACGCAGGTGTCGTAGGGGCACAACCGCGGTTGATTAGGAAGGGCAAGGGTGACACTGCCATATAACCTGCATTGGAATAAATGTCAGTAAAAAAAAATAATAATACACACACACACACACACACACATATATATATATATATATATATATATATACATATTTATACATATGTATGTGATATATATATGTGATATTAGTATATTTATATATATAATATTTATAGTATATACATACAATGTATATACATATATATGTATACATAAAATCTATACATACATTAATATATATGAATATACATATGTATATTTATATTATATATATACATATATACATACATATACATATATATACATATTTATATTCATATATATATGTATATATATGTATATATATGAACCGTATGAATGAATGAATATCTTCACAATACATGAGATGTATTTAAAAAATACATCTCTTCTATTGTGAAGACATTCATTATCATTCATACCTTTCCCACACACACACACACACACACACACACATACACATACACATACACATACACATACACATACACATAGACATACACACACACACACACAAACACACGCATATGTATATGTATGTATGTATACACACACATATGTGTGTGTGTGTGTGTGGTATATATATATATACATACATACCAACATATATATATCTATATCCATATATTTATCTATATATGTGTATATAAAATTATTATATATATATAAGTATTTATATTTATATATATATATATAAGTATATATGCATTCATACACAAATGCTCATGCTTCATGCTCAATGTGATGTGAAGCGATTGTGTGGTAGCCTAGACTGTGTTAAGTGCTTTGCATGCCTTTTCGCTTGCAGCTGCCACCGCTTGCTAGCCAGGTGCGAAAAGGGAGCAGCTATGCATTCGACTCCCCTGCCAGCTCATAGCCTCTCCATCATCAAGACTTCTGCAGTGCCTCCTCGTGGCCACCAATGGAAACTAGGTACTCTGCGGTCCTAGGCTGAACTGTGGAGACTCTTGGAGCAGCAGGAGGCCCTAAAGGTACAGAGTCATGGCCCACCGGCGTGTGGACACGCCCTGGCTTCGTACTAAGTCTTGCCCCCGTGCCCCCTGGGTTTAATGGGCGGCTGTGGGGAGGCAGGCCTTGCCAGTCTGCCTCCCCAAGAAAACTAGACTGGCAACAAACCATAGAGCTGTTGCTGCTGGGGGGAGGGCTAATATCCCTCCTACCCAGCAAGTAAAGTGGGGTGTGGGTCCCTCTGGGTTGGCAACCGCTGGGACTCGGGTACGAAAAGGGGGTTACCCATCGTCCTGTCTGCGTCCCGGCGGCCGCCAACCTGGCGTGAGGCTTGTGGAGGGAACAAGGGAACCCTGCAGGTGGATTATGGGACCTGCAGCCAGCCAAACCCCTCTATATGGGGCAGCGTCGGTAAGAGTGGCGCCCACCCGGAGTGACTGCCCGAGGTTAGACCTACGGCGGGCTGTCAGGGTGGGGGCTTGGAACGTCCATTCCTTGCAACAGGATGATCAGTTACCACTATTGTCGAGGGAATTGAAGCAGCTGAGAGTTGAGGTAGCTGCTCTCTCGGAGGTGAGAAGACCTGGCAGCGGCACGAGTAATGTAATTGGCTACAGTAACTACTGGTATGGCTGAAGAAATGGCCACCATCTCCAGGGAGTAGCCATAGCCATCTCCAGCAGACTTAAACCATCTGTAGTAGAGGTCACCCCAGTCGATGACCATATTGTGGTATTGAGACTAAAGCTTTCATTTGGCTTCATGTCTCTTATTGCTGTGTACTTGAGGTGAAAGAGATGTTTTACGCCAAACTTGCATCTGTGACAGACAGCTGTCCTCAGCAAGATATTCGTTTTGTTCTGTGTGACTTCAATGCAGTATCTGGCTGCGATAGAGCTGGCTACAAGATGTCTGTCGGTCCTCATGGCTCAGGAGCTGATGCTGGCAGTGAGAATGCTCTCCTATTCCAGGACTTTGTTAGGTCCCAGAAATTGAGGATTTCCGGCTCTTGGTATCAGCATTCTGACCCGCATCGGAGATCAACCACATCCTCGTTAGCACTCGATGGAGGATCCTCCAGAACTGCAGGGTGTATTGGAGTGCCAAATCCTGTGAAACTGATCATAGATTAGTTGTGGCTATTTTCCGGGTCCACTTTAGAACCCCCCATCGCTCCACTGAACACCTTAGGGTGCTTCATGTGGACAGTTTGAGGAAGGATGAGTGTGCCTGGGGGTTTGCTGAGGCTATCTCTGGTCGTTTCTCATCACTTGAGGGCCTGATGGACCCTATTATTCTGTAGGACACCTGCAAGCGTGAAATGCTTGATACAGCCTAAGAATCGATTGGTGAACACCCAAGAGCAAGACAGAACTCCATCTCACAGGAGACACTGGAAGCCACAGATGCTTGTCATATGGCTTGATTGTCGCAACTTGCACCGTTCTCTGGTGCACAGGACTAGGTCACTGTTGAGAAGGGACAAGGAACAGTTTATCATGAATATTGCAAAGGAGGTTGAAAGCCATTTCCTAGTAAATGACCTTTGTCCTGCCTACCAAGCCCTGAGAAAGTTGAATTCCAAGCCCTCCTCACAGACGACTGCAGTCTGCTCAGCCAGTGGCCAGATAATCTCAGATCTTGATGGGGTGCAGGCGTGTTGGGCTGAGTATTTTGAGCAGTTGTATCAGGTTGATCCACCAACAGTTAACTTGGACGTGGGTAATGTTGAGATTCCTCTGCTAGACCCCCTCATCAGCGAGGATCTACCATCCTTGACTGAAGTCAGGAAGGCAATTTCCAAGCTGTAGGTGTTTGCCGCTTCCCAGCTGAACTGTTAAAGGCTGTTAGACCTATGGGAAGGGGCTTGCATGCTGTCCTGTCTGCCATCTGGGAGACTGGTACCATTCCCCCTGACCTGCTGAGGGGTGTGGACATCCATCTCTGGAAGGGGAAAGGGGATCGCTGCAGCAATCACCGAGGCATTTCACTACTCAATATACCAGGCAAGGTACTTGTGCACATCCTACTGAGACGTATCAGAGACCACCTGCTGAGGCACCAGAGGCCGGAGCAATCTGGGTTCACTCCTGGTAAGTCCACAATAGACCGTATCCTGGCACTTCGAGTCATTGTAGGACGCCGTCGTGAGTTTTGACATGGGCTGCTTGCAGCTTACATGGACCTCAAGAAGGTGTTTGATACCGTGCATAGCAAATCACTGGGAGATCCTGAGACAAAGAGGAATTCCAACAAGGATTGTTGGATTAATAGCAAACCTGTATACAGGCACTGAGAGTGCTGTAAAGTATGTTGGGGCCTATTGAGCTTCTTCCCTGTTAGTTCAGGTGTGAGGATAGGCTGTGTTCTTGAACCAACACTTTTCAACACTTGCATGGACCAGATACTGGGTAGAGCTACTGTCCAAATTCACTGTGGAGCAACTCTGGGCAATATCTATCATATCTGAATTTCTTAAAACCCTAGTG
>NC_061830.1:23482192-23487192 GCF_019202785.1 Penaeus chinensis
AGAAATATATAAAACCAGACAGTGTGATATACAGTGATGGATGGGCTGCCTACCGTAACCTACAACACCATGGTTACAAACATCTGAGTATTAATCATTCTGAGAACTTTGTAGACCCAGACCCACAAATACTTCGGAGGCCGTGGCGAGACTTCAGGCCGCACAGCCTGAAGCCTCGCCACGGCCTCCGAAGTATTTTCGGCTCAGGCAAAGGTCAATAAGTTCCATCTTACATTTTAAGACAAGTATAAGTATTGAACGGTTACCATATTTGACGACAATCATCACTAAAGTTTGCAAGGTCTGTTACAAAAATGTGTTTGTTTTTTGTTTGAGAATAAAATTCAAGGAGACTGCGTGTGCCGTTGCGGCACACGCAGTTCCCATATCAATATGGGAACTGTGGCTAAGAAGATCGACCAAATTCTTTTCAGCACTCAAAGGTGGTCCTCCAGAACTACAGAGTTTATCGGAGTTCCGAGTTCTGTGGCACTAACCGCAGGCTGGTTGTGGCTACCCTACAGGTTCACTTTAAAACTCCTTGTCCCTCCAGTGACCACTTTTCTTTCTCTGGAACTTTGCTAGGTGCCAGAAACTGAGGATTTCTGGCTCCTGATATCTGCTCTCCAACCCACATCGCTAGATATAGCATATCAATATGGGTACTGTGGCTAAGAAGATCGACCAAATTCTTTCCAGCACTCAAAGGTGGTCCTCCAGAACTACAGAGTTTACCGGAGTTCCAAGTTCTGTGGCACTAGCCGCAGGCTGGTTGTGGCTATCCTACAGGTTCACTTTAAAACTCCTTGTCCCTCCAGTGACCACTTTAGGGTGTTTCACTTGGGTAGATTGAGGGAGGGGAAGCGTGCCCAGAGGTTCCCCATGGCAGTCTCTGATTAATTCACAGATCTCGAAAACCTGACATACCCAGTAGCGCTGTCGGAGTCCTTATGCCAATGTATTAAAGCAGAAATCCAATGGCATTGAGTTTTATCTCACTGAAGACATTGGAGACCACAGAAGTGTGATGCATGGCTTGGATTGATCTTTAGGGCTGCATAGTGTCTTGACTGCCATCTGGCAGTCTGGTTCTATTCCCCCTGACTTATTGAGGGGAATGGTCATCCCACCCTGGAAGGGGATCGCTGGGACTGCAGCAACTGCAATGGCAGCACACTACTCAGTATTCCAGGCAAGGTTTTCACCCACATTCTTCTGAAACGGATCTGTGGTCACCTACTAAGGAACCTGACTCCTGACAAGTCCACAATAGACCATATCCTAGCGCTTTAAGTAATTGTGGAACGCTGTTGTGAGTTCAGTCATCGACTTCAAGAAGGCGTTGACTCAGTGCATCATAAATTGCTATGGGAGATCCTTAATAGCAAGCCTATATACTGGTATTGAAAATGCTTTAAAGTGTGGTAGGGGCCTGTCAAACTTCTTTCCTGTTAACCCTGGGGTGAGGCAAGGCTGTGTCCTTGCAACAACACTTTTCAACACTAGCATGGACTGGATAAAGGGCAAAGCTACTCTCCAAAGTCAGTGTGGAGCAACACTGGGCAAGAGAGTAGACGAATTGGTCTGGCAGCCGGAGCCATGAATTCGATCAACAAGAGCACATGGAGATGTTGATACTTATGCAGAAGGACCATGCTACGTGTCTTGGATGCTATTTAGTACCTAGGAGTCTCGCCTTTTGTAACAAATCCCTATGCCAGATCATTGGGTACAATTGGCAGGAACATGTGTCCAACCGACGACTACACTGTGAGACTGGCATGGGACCAGTTACTTGTATAATCCGGGATTGCCAACTCGGGCTATATGGGCACCTAGTTCGTTTGCCTGTGGATGACCCTGCCCATCAGGGGGGGAGAAGGCCTGTGGGACAACCTAGGAGGAGACTCGCCATGAGGGACCGCTGTGGCTGGAAGCGAAGGGTGGATATGCCCCTATTGACGTTAGCCCCCCAATGATGATGATGAACTGGAACGAATTCAATGTGTTCGTGATTTTCTCACAAACTAAGAATAAACACCTTGTGATTTTGCATAGTTCTTTCATGAATTTCTATGTACTTCATTCTCTTCTTGTATGAGCTTCGTTGATTGACTATTAGAAAGTCTTTTGTTTTTACTCTCAATTTGTTTAATTCTTTTACTGATTTCATTTATCTTTATCTCTTTGCCCAGACTGGAATTCTCTTTCCCTTTTCTTTCTGGTCGGTCTTGCATGTTCTGGGTAAAATCCCAGACGATCGTGTTATTTTGAGGTAGTTAGATATCCGGAAGGGCACTGTCACGAGCGCCCATCACAGATATGTCTTTATAACTTATTTTTCTCTTTATCTTTGTAAAAAAAATGGAGACAAAAATAATATCAAAATTAACTGTTATCCAGTGATAAGCAGTACTGTAGCGAGAAAGGTGCCAGTCTCCCTAAGCATCTGTCTCAACATATATATGGTGTATGCAGGGGACACAACAACGTTCTCTTTAGGCCATCAGATGGACTGTCCACGCCCGCAGACTGGTGGAATCCTCCTTCATGAAGCTGCTGCCTAATTTCAACCTGAACAGCGGCTTTTCTCTTGCTAACACTGCAAACATTCACCTAGCTCCCTACATCCTCCGCCCTCTCCCTTATGGCGACCACCCTTCGCATAGACCGCCTGATATTTCAAACTGGGCCGATCTCCTTTCCTTCTTTTATACACCCTCCTCTCCTCTTCCCCTTCAGCCCTGAAGATAGAATCCAGGAGGATTTCGAAACTGTCGTCTCATTTTTAATAAATCTTGTTAGTGGGTTTTTCTACCCTGGTATCAATACGATAGTGTTTAACATTCATGCATGTGTATATGTATATAAATACTTCTATGTATACATATATATACATATTTATACTTATATATATGTGTATATATATATATAAATATATATAAACTGTATGTACACATGTGTATAAATATAAATACATACTATGTATATATACATACACACACACACACACACACACACATATATATATATATATATATATATATATATATATAAATATATATACATACATATACTCTATGTGTATATACATATATACACACACACATGTATATATAATATACCTCTACATGTGTGTGCATGCCTTCAGATACAATCACGCTTACCTATATATAAATATATATATATATATATATATATATATATATATATATATATATACATATACATATATACACACACACATGTATATATAATATACCTCTACATGTGTGTGCATGCCTTCAGATACAATCACGCTTACCTATATATAAGTATATATATATATATATATATATATATATATATATATATATATATATGTATATATGTGTATATATGTATACATATATATATATATATATATATATATATATATATATATATATATATACATGTGAAGAAGGACTCGCATAAACACCCAGTTGCAGATTGGTATAGTATTTATTCTTCTATAATTTGGGTTTCAAGTAAAACATTCTTACTGTGAATTATTAAATTGTACACCCTAGACAACGGTTGCCTTTAGTCGGTACCTAATGATACGTTGTTTGATCGTTAACAGACACTTAAGTAACGGGTTTAATACAATGATCGATTTGTTAGGATAATGAATTGTTTGGTGTTCTCGCCCCGGCACACCTCCCAGCAGATCTTCGGTATCTCTCCGACTTCGCTGAGTTGCAGGACAGAAGGCCTCCCGAACCAAAAATAGCACTTGGACGCGATGGATTATGCACGCTGACATTTCAGTGACTGAAGGTCGCAGGCCACAGTACTCCGCTCGGCTTGGGCTACCTTTCGGGTGAAGATGTTGTCAGATGCTGTCGGGGAGAGGAACTTGGATAGTTTCTCTCCCTCTCTTGACTATTATTCACGCTCATGTTTGCAAAATTACGATATAAGTTAGTTCTCATTGATCTAATTTAGAGGATATACAGCTCTCTTCACTCTCAGGTTTACTCTTTCTGAAGCCCATGGCAAGTGCTTCTTATAAAAAAAAGTCGTGAACTTGGAAGTGGAAAAGACTCTATATTATGTTATAACTAATAGAAATTCAACCATGTTCTCCTGATTTAAGTTTATTGATTCTAAAGTTTAAAACGATCTATACATTTAGATTGTACACGTAAAAATATAGAAGTGTCAAAAGCTGATCCAGTGAAGATTTATTAACCATTGGTTTGTGCTTCATGAACTCATAACTTCTCACAATGATATATTCCATTAACAACGTCTAACCAACATGACCCTGGTCGCACAGAACGATGACATGCTCTAATGATTAGCCTGTGACTTTCCAGTTATTATCACCGAAAATTAATTTTGAGCTCGGGGGGGGTCATGACTGTAAACAAAGGAATCCTGCGCCCGCAGCACCGAGAATTACGTACGTTACGTACGATTGAAGCGCCCGAGACCCACACTGTTAGAATTAAGTTCAAGCCCAGCTGCCTTGTGTCCGAAGCATAAGTAATTTCCTATTCAACCCAAAGGTATGGAATTCTTGTCCAAATAATTTTTCTCTCCTCAATCCTAACAAATCCAAAGTAATTAACACCTCACTTGAAATGTTACCCTTCTTGTGGCAAATTGTTCTTTTCTTGCAACTTAGTAAGGTGACTTACAGTCATGTAATTATCCTCCTCCTTAGCCCTGTTACTGGCCTGGTACACTTACATTTCAGCCTCTGAAGACGATGTAACCCTTCTCGCTACTGAATATTGCACCTCAATGCGAAACCTCCACCACACCCGCCACGCTGGCACGCGACAACCCTAGCAACCATCGGATCACCAGGAACTATCTGTAAATACCGAACAGAACCTGTATCCCTATGCGTTACTGCAGTGTTCGCGTGGCTGAGCGATGGCAACAATACGTAGCAAGACCATATGGTATACTTCACACCTCTGTCCAACAGCAGCCCTTTTCCTTGGACGAATGCAGGGGCCGTCCGG
>NC_061830.1:23504692-23507192 GCF_019202785.1 Penaeus chinensis
CGTTGTCTAGTCATGGTTGGGAGGATTCAGCCTAATTATCAACCACCTACTATGCATCTTGGAGTGGGGGAGTCATTTAGTCGAGATGCCACAAGTAAGCCCCCGTGTAACATGGTTGAAATCTGTCAAGCATGGACTTACGAGTAGCAACACCATGAACCTACTCATTACATCAAGGTATATTCCTATGAACATGGACTTAAATCTCATAAGTACATATGCGTGTGTAGTATATTATATACACCCATAACACACACGCGCGCGCGCACGCACACACACACACACACACACACACACACACACACACACACACACACACACACACGTGTATATATATGAATGTATACACACATCTCCGTGGAAACATACACACATACCGTATATGTGTGTATGTATATTTATATATATATATAAAAATAAGTAAATATATATTTGTGTGTATATATATATACGTATATGTATATATATTGATATATATGTATATATACATATGTGTGTGTGTGTGTTACCCAGCTATTGCAGTGCATTTGTATCAGTAAAAAATAATAATTCAAGAAGTCGCTGATAGAGCTCTTCTATAAAGTTATCAAACAATTTCAAATATAAAACCGTTTTCCAGATGTATAACTATGAAAATCCTTTTAGCTTCCATAGCCCCGCGCCAAATCCAAAAATCCACTAGTTCAAACTTACCCCCGACAGTCTCTCGCTCAACTAACCTCAACTTTGTTAGATTCTGTCCCTCCTCCCCTAGCCGTGTTATGCATAGCTAAAGGCTGCAGAAGTGTGTTACTCAATTCGCATATCTACATCTGTATCTTGGCCGCCACTCATTTTTGGTGTTTGCTAGTGGCTGCAGTGCGAAGATCTGTGGAAGCAGAGTGACAACATAGATTTACATGATAAGATTTCGAGAAAATTTGTTATCGAGATATCGGGTTCGAAATTATTTAAAATCAAGAACTAATGCACAAAGTTATTCATTAGAAAGGGGAAAACATATATATATATATATATATATATATATATATATATTTCCTTCGCAGCTATCGACAACTGTGCTACACTCTTACATATTGTGCCAACGTTTCAGACGTGGCATCCCAGTATATTTTCGATTTTTTCCTTGCTCATTCCCTCAGACCTCTGTTCTTACATATACCTGACCCACCTTTAATTCCGTAAACTTCTCAAACTGTTCCTCTTTCAGAGTTGTCAGACGGCTCGAACAGCCCGCCATCGTTCTGCGGGATGTTCTCGCTGTTTCGAGCCTCTGTCGCGTCGCCATCAGCTTAAACAGTTACCATTTCAGCTTCATAACTCAATCTAATGATAAGTCTGATATGCAAAGATAAGCTTCGCCCAGGCTATACCTATGAAGGGAAACCGGCTTGTGCCAACTTTTGCCGACTCGAGCTGGTACTGACTAGACTCGGCTTAGTCCTTACCCAACCACAGTATTAACCTTTAGGCAACAGTTGAAACTCCTCGCGCCTGGGCGGGACGCGAACCGCCGACCCCTCAGATAAGAAGCTGAGCCTATATTTTGCCTCCTATGGTAATGTATCAGTCATCCGAGGGGTCGGTGGTTCAGGCGCGAACGGTTTTAACTGTCTCCTGGAGATTGCTACGGTGGTTGGGCACCACTGTGGGTAATGATTAAGCCAAGTCGAGTCAGCATCAGCTGACACACGTTATACGAGTCGGCAGAGGCCGGCATCTCCGTACAGGCATATCCCGGATACGGCTTAGCATCGCATATCTAACTTCAACTTATTCTTTATTTTACTGAGTTTCCTTCAACGGACGATTAAGTTGAGTTCTTAGAAACGTAGGAAGTTCCAATGATCGATTTTTTTTCACCAGGCTACCTGTAGATGCCACGTTTTACTAATACCCCTTCTGATCATCTTTCCAATAAATGATTATGTCGTGTAGACCAGCAAAGATAATCAAATTCTATAGAGGAATTAGTCATTCACGCTCCATTTTATCTTCGATGACTACACATGTTTGCTCACCTCATACATATGTGTGTATATGTGTGTGTGTGTGTATATATATATACATATATATATATATATATATGTGTGTGTGTGTGTGTGTGTGTGTGCGTGCGTGTGTGTGTGTGTGTGTGTACATATATATATAAACACACATATACATATATATACATATATGTATGCATGTATATGTATATGTGTGTATATATATATGTACATACACACACACACACACACACACAAACACACACACACACACACACACATATATATATATATATATATATATATATATATATATATATATATATATATATGTATATATATATATACACACACAAATACATGTATACATGTATATACACACATACATGTTATATAAATGTGTATATATGTATATATATATAAATACATGTATACATATACGTGTTATGCATAATATATATAAATATTTATATATATATATATATATATATATATATATATATATATATATA
>NC_061830.1:23509692-23517192 GCF_019202785.1 Penaeus chinensis
CGGAGCGTTTGAGGTATAGAGGCAGCGGAACCCCAACCTGCTGCCAACTTTGACCGCATCGAACCTGGCCGACGTACGAAGGAACATCGAGAAGAGGAAGTGGCTCACTGAAGTAGAGATGGATGAAATTAGAAAGGATGTCGAAAATAACAACCAAGTAGACAGCCTGGAAGGTGAAGTCCATCCCTCATCCTTTGTCGAGGAGAACTCAGCACCGAATGAAGATCAGGCTGAACCAGTCCAACAGGTAGAACCAAGAAGTGCTGAAGGCTCTCATGATGACATGGAGCGCAAAATTAGGCTGAAGGTGGTGGAACTACAGTCGATCGAAGTGATGCAACGTAAAGGCCTGAACAAACTCAAGCACTCTAAACAGAACAGTGAGCTACTCCTAGCTGCCAATTCGGCTCTTGCCAGGATCTGTGAGAAGGAACACCTGATTTACGCGGCGGCAGCAGTAATCTCTGGCGAAATCAAACAAAAGCCACCGCGTAAGCCGATGTCTAGCGAAGGACCAAAATGGAAGATGAGAATCAAGAGCAAAATCTCACTCCTACGCAAAGACATATCAGTATTGGCAGAGCTGAATAAAGGAGTCGCCTGCAGATCTCTACACCAGTAGGCCAATAAAATCAAGAGTCAGCATGGAATAAGTGAACTAGCTGAGTTCATCAGGACCCTCAAGATGAAACTCCAGGCCAAGGCGCAACGACTCAGAAGGTACGCGGAACGGTCGGATCAATTCCACCAGAACCGGCTGTTCCGCGAAAACACAAAGAAGTTCTACAGGGACCTCAATCAGAAGCAGAAACCTGTCATCGAACCACCATCTCAATCTGACGTTGAGGACTTTTGGAGGAGCATACTTGAAGATGGCAGGCATCACAACACTGAGGCCACTTGGATCCAACGAGAAGTCGATGCAAATGCAAAAATCAAACCTGAAAAATGGAAAGACTTCTCTGCTGTGGAGATCAAGAAGATTGTAAAAAATCTCCAAAACTGGAAGGCCCCTGGCCCAGATAAAGTCCATAACTTCTGGGTCAAGCACTTTGATGCCGTGCACGAACAACTAGCACGAGCACTTAGTGAGGTCACCAGAGACCCAAGTATTCTACCAGACTGGTTCACCACAGGAGTGACGTTCCTACTCACAAAAGGCAAGAACACAAAGGACCCAAAGAACTATCGTCCGATAACTTGCCTCCCAACAATGTATAAGGTGCTAACCGCTTTGATCTCTGAGAGGATGTACACCCATCTGCTTGGCAACAACGTCCTGCCAACCGAGCAGAAGGGAGGCAGGAAAGCAACGCGAGGATGCAAAGATCAACTCCTCGTCGACAAAGCGGTCATAGAGGACGCGAAGAGAGGCAAACGCAACCTCAGCATGGCTTGGATAGACTACAAGAAAGCCTATGATAGCGTCCCGCACAGTTGGATCATTGCAGCTATGAAGATCTACGGAACCTGTCCGACCATCATCAAGTTCCTATAAGCAGCAATGAAGGAGTGGAACACCGAGATGCAGCTATATCACTCAGGCGGCTGCATTAAAACTGGTAGAATTGCCATCAAAAGAGGAATTTTCCAAGGCGACTCCTTGTCGCCACTGCTATTTTGTTTGTCGCTGGTTCCCCTGACCAACATACTAACTAGTGACAACCTAGGATATGTAATGCACAAAGAGCACAGAGTCAGCCACCTGCTATACATGGATGACCTGAAGCTCTTCGCAAAGGATGACGGTCAACTGGATCAAGAGCTCGGCATAGTCAAGACATTCAGCGATGACATCCAGATGGAGTTCGGACTGGAGAAGTGTGCTAAAGCAACTATCAGGAAAGGCAAACTTGTATCAGGGCCAAACGCTAAGCTGAAGGGCGAAACCGAGATCCGGAACCTTGATCAGGAAGAAGTCTACAAGTACCTTGGAGTAGACCAGAGCGACGGAATACAGCACAGTCTCATGAAGGAGAAGATCCGGAAAGAGTATTACCGTCGGGTCAGACTCATCCTCGACACTGAACTCAACGCCAAGAACAAGATGCACGCAATAAACAGCTTAGCCGTGCCATTGCCGCAGTACAGCTTCGGGATCATCGACTGGAGAGAAATAGAGATCCAGGAAATGGACCCATAGGCACAACCGGATAGCTAGCTACCTGCACTGGTCAATTCTAAGAGAGATTGGCCTCCCTGCATCTGATCAGTGGTACGAGCATCAGCCGGAAAAAGTCGTTGAAACAGAGACAATCACTGTGATGTACGACATACCTGTTAACACAGATCGGACCATTGGAGCCAATCGACCGGACATCATCTTCCACGACAAGGTCAAGAAAAGATGTCTATTGATTGACGTGGCAGTGCCAAATGATGCGAATGTATCGTCCAAAAAAGCAGAAAAGATCAGCAAATACAAGGACCTGGAGATCGAGATTTCGCGCATGTGGCACACTAAGACCCGCGTGATACCGGTCGTAGTCGGAGCATTGGGAACCGCCCGACTTGGTCTCCAGAAATACCTCGATGAAATACCCGGAAAAGAGAGAGCGGAGCAAGTGCAGAACATCGCACTGCTTGGTACGGCCCATATCCTGAGGAAATTCTTGAGCACCTAAGGAATCCGGTGGATTCCCGGTCACCACCAACACCAGCAGAAGCTGTGATAATGAAAATTAAAATAATAATAATAATAATAACAATAATTATTATTATTATCATTATTATTATTATTATTATTATTATTATTATTATTATTATTATTACTATTACTATTATTATTATTATTATCATTATCTATATTGTAGTAATAATGATAATAAAAATAAAGATAATAATGATAATAACAATAAGAAGAAAAATAATAATAATAATGATAATAATAATAACTATAATAATATGAACGATAATGAAAATGATATAACAATAATAATAATAAGATTAATAGTAATAATAATAATAACAATAATAATAATGAAATAATAGTAAGAAAGATCTATTATCTTAACAATAATAATGATGATAAATATGATAATATTAACAATAGTAATGATATTAATGATAATAGTACTTATAATAGTAATAAGAGCCACAATAATAATAGTAATAATAATAAGATAAGGATACGCTGATGATAATTATAGTAATATTAATATTTATAGTTATGATAGTAGAAATAAAACAATAAGAAAGATGATAATGATGGTGATGATAGTAATATTAATAACAATAATAATAATGAAAATAATTGATAATAATAATAATAATAATAATAGTAATAATAATAATAATAATAATGATAATAATAATAACAATAATAATGATAATGATAATAACTATAAATGACAACAGTAAGAGTAATAATAATAATAATGGAAATGATAATGGCAATAGCATTAATAATAATAGTAATGATAGTAATAACAAAATAATGGTAAAAGTAGTAATAAGAGTATTGATAATGATAACGGTAATAATAATAATAAGGATAATAATAATGACAATAATAATGATAATAAATAATAATACCAACAGTTACCATCATACTACTAATAATGATACTACTACTAATAATTACGTTAATGATTATGAAAATAATGATAATAACAATTATAATGAAAATTATAAGAATGGGAGATACTCGTAACTACAATAGCAATACTAACAGAAGCAACGGTAGTAATAAGAACAACAACAAGAAATATAATAACAGTAATTATGGTAATGATAATGATAATAATAATAATATTAGTTATAATGATAATAATAATAATCATAATAATAGTAATAATAATAATAATAATAATAATAATAATAATAATAACAATAAATACAGCTACAACAACAACAAAAACAACAATAATGATAATGATAATAATAATAATAATAATAACAATAATAATGATAATAATAATAATAATGATATAATTATAATACTAAAAATGAAAAAAATAATAATGACAACAATAATGATAATAACAATGATATTAATACGGCTACTGATGATACTGATGTTTTTGATGATGAAAATATTTAGGACAGAAAGCGAGGTTTTGTTTAAATATTTTTGTCTTTTAAGTTTTGTATTACTGCCTTCCCCTTCCCGTGACTCTCAAGTCTAGGTCGTCCCAAATATTTTTGCTTTACTAGCGACTGATGACTGTCTCCTTTAAACGATTTACTTTGAAGTTTTATAATATATCCTCGCTGATGAGTAACGTACATGAAATACTGTGGAATATCTATAATATGCCTTCCCGTCGTCGCTTATGTCTCATCGTGGCCTTTCGTAATAAGCAACAGGCTGTTATACAAGAGAGGAGTTGCACTTAAAGTTTCATATATGAGTGCATATTGGTCTGAATGCGGAACTACTTTGACAGTTGTATTATTTTATCTGTTTATTCAATGGGAATCAACAAGGACTATAATCATCATGTCGACCAATATCCCATTGTGGAACACCCTTTCCGAGGAACTTTTAGTAAAAAATACTGAAAAAATAGATATTTTCTTCGATACCGGAAGCAGTTTAAATGAGATTAGTTAACAGTCACTTGAATGAAAATGGATAGGGCACCAAGCAAGCGCTAACACTCAGCTAATGTTCAACACTCTTTAATATTCCTTAGGAGCCGCACGCGTAAATGTGTACATTACTGTTTTACAGGTATTGACATTGTAAAGCTCATTCTGATTTGTTATTCAAAATAGACGTTATTTATACTAATTTCATTTAATCATCATAATGTAGAGTATTTACGATAACTTAAGATTGATAGGGAAATAACGATTTCGAAAGCAAATATAATGTACAAAATGAACTGAATATCCACAGAAAGGCCGTAGCCTCTGCACTCGGCAAAGTGACAATTATTCAGTCAGTCGTATAATTTACGTCTAGACATTTTATAACTCGTAAAACATTTTTTTTTTTTTTCTAAATGTCTCAACTAAAATGCAGCAAGTGACGCTACAAAAGATACTGCTGATATTGGCATTCAGCATGCAAATGCCGGTCATGGTGCTGTTTCCTACAATACTGCGCGGTCTCTTATGCCCCTTTCTGTCTTTAAACGCGGCCAAGCGATTTACTTTCTCGTAGAGCCTTGGCTGAATCTTGTGCGTTCGCTGTTTTAAAAAGAAGAAACTATCTGTTGCGATATCGAGGACTCCTCTTGTGCAAGTAATAGCTCCTGAGCGGGGATCACAGTTCTTCCACCGAAGGCCTGTGCAGGAGTTAATGATATGGAAGTGCGCGAAAGTTCCTACTGTCTGTTCTAGGTAATGAACGGTTATGGGCGTTGGGGCGAGGTTGACGCAAGGAAGAAGCAACTGTATCGTTGCTGGCTTGGTCTGATCTTCTGCACTGTTGCTGTAGCTTTGATGGCGCGACGTTCTAAGATGTAAGTGATCGTTCTCTACTTTAGATCACTTTCTAGTCTCCGAATAAAACACATGTACATATGAGACGCAGTAACAATAATATCAATCTATAGATAATAATAAAATTGATGGTAATCTTAATAAAATGAATGAGTAATGAATAATTTAAGGCTTGTAGCCATATAGATCACCAAATTTCAAGGCATATTTTTCTAAAGCAGTTTACCCTCAAAGAAAACGGATGATAGCATGTTAAAGTAGCCATATAATACTGTGTACATGTCACTACTACCCATTGTTGATGAATTCTCATTCTACCGGAACACTTGTGATTCTAATGACCTGCCACTACCCATCTTCATCTTTTCGATTCAAATTCATTATAAATACATTACAAATAGACCTTCTGAGTGAGCTTTGTGAGTACTCTTATTGGGTATATATCATTGTAACTAGTGATATATAAGAAGACCTTGAACCCTTTCTTAGTTATCCTAAACAACGAAGTAAATTAATGTGTATCCATATGGCTACTCAAAAGCCAACCCCCCTCCCCAACAATCCTTTTGTGTAATCAAGTGGCTACTCATCTACATTATGGTCGATTATAGTCATACTTTCATATACCATATGGCATCCAAATACCTCTTATATACATGAATACATTGCCCTTACATTTTACCTACTTTGTCATACTACATATAGCCAAATGGCTACTCTGACGAACTTTGATCAATATAATGTACACTATTTTCTACAGTGAGAATTATATTATTTACTTTGTGTGGCATGCCAAAAGACTATGATGCGTCTATAAAGGTTAACAAATATTTTTTTGTGAATGAGAAAATGTATTCTTATTCGTTATTTCAAGGAAATTGCTTCTTTGAATGAAAATCATGTATTTTCCAAACACTATTGTCTAAGAAAATTAATTTTAACGGCAAAATATCACTTCCTATATATGATAAAATCATTTCAGAACTCAGTGATTTTTCCTATGACAGCTGATTTGCCAAGGCGAATGAACATTCTTCTTTCCTGATCTCTACCGCTTCCCCTTTGCCTTTGCTTTCTACCCTTTGTCTTAGCAGAGGGCGAGCAGCGCCCCTACCATCCTCCTTCCCCAAAGCATCCTCCTCTCACAAAGCAAAACTCATCGCCTCCGATTCAATCGGCCTGCTTCACAAAGCTTTAGGTGAACTTCGACATTATCAGTTTGATTTCCAAATTGGATTTGAATATGAATAAAAATGTTGTGCAGTATGTTTCATTTAAGACGTACTAGTTATTTTTATTTGCTAAGACAAATTCCGTTTTTCTTATTTCTCCGTAAAATTTGTTGTAAAGGCAGTTGTACTTATATTTATGCAGATGTCATGAACTTAAACCAGTATGGCAGTGTAACAATGGACATGAAATGCACATTGAGGTTTGAACTTAACAACTCAAACACAAGTTGGCGTTCAGTTTCAAATGATGTACATTGCGGTACGCACGTTACAGTATACGAACGCTGACCCGGGAAGCTCTTCATATGTGACAGATCAGAGCACAACCTTCGTATCATAGCGCCTAAATTGCTCTATGTGCACTGACACGTAGATCGATCTCATCACCAGGAAGATGCCCTTGACTTGGGTTATATGATTGACAGAGTTTCCCGGGCTACAAGAGGCCTTGTATATCTATAACTACCTATCTATCATATCTGACTTATCCTTGGGGGTGTGATGGCGAAGTATGTGAAAAGTTGTTATTGTAACCCGCGGGGCCCCAACCATGCGTGGAGAGCTCGTGCACGCCTCGCCTCTCTGCTGCATAAGCTGGTTATCAAAGCCTCGAGATGGACACCAAAGATGAACTAACACACCATTTGTGATGTTCATCTCTTTTGCAGGCTATAAGGCGACGTGTTTACGGTCGTCTGGCGTCGAACATGAGTTGTAATAAAAATCTCTCAGTGGAAAGAATAGTTATCGGGACTTGGGAAAAAATTGGTATCATCAACTGATGAGATGCCCTTAACTGAAAATTATTTTTTCACGTCTGCAGCCAGAATAAACAATTGCATGTGTAGAGAGGTGTGGCTACCTCGCTGTTCCTTCG
>NC_061830.1:23544692-23547192 GCF_019202785.1 Penaeus chinensis
GGCTAGGAATGTCCATTCCCTGCGACAGGACGATCAGTTACCACTACTGTTGAAGGAATTGAAGCAGCTAAGAGTTCATGTGGCTGCTCTCGCGGAGGTGAGAAGACCTGGCAACAGTACGATTAGTGTGGGTGGCTACACTTACTACTGGTCGGGCCGCAGCGATGGCCACCATCTCCAGGAAGTAGCCATAGCCATATCCAGCAGACTTCAACTCTCGGTAGTTGAAGTCACTCCAATCGATTATGGTATTAAGGCTGAAGGTTTCATTTGGCTTCATGTCTCTTATTGCTGTATTAGCTCCTACGGATGTATATAAACTTGTGGCAGACAGTTGTCCTCGGCGAGATACTCCTATTGTTCTGCGTGACTTCAATGCGGTATCCAGCTGTGATCGAGCTGGCTACAAGATGTCTGTTGGTCCCCATGGCTCAGGAGCTGATGCTGGCAGCGAGAATAGCCACCTTTTCGTGACTTTGCTAGGTTCCAGAAATTGAGGATTTCTGGCTCCTGGTATCAGCGTTCTGACCCGCATCATTGGATTTGGTAAGGAGATCGACCACATCCTCGTTAGCGCTCGGTGGAGGATCCTCTAGACCTGCAGGGTGTATCGAAGCGCCGAGTTCTGTGGAACTGATCATGGATTAGTTGTGGCTACTCTCGGGGTCCACTTTAGAACCCCCTGTCGCTCAAATGAACACCCTAGTGTGTTTTATTTGGACAGATTGAGGTAGGACGAGTGTGCCCAGGGGTTTGCCGAGGCTATCTCTGGTCGTCTCACAGCATTCGAGGCCCTGATAAAACCCTGTTCTTATGTGGGATACCTTCAAGTGTGAAACGCTTGATGCAGCTCAGGAATCCATTGGTGAACGCCCAAGAACAAGACAGAATTCCATCTCGCAGGAGACACTGGAAGCCACAGATGCTTGTCGTGTGGCTCGATTGTCAGGGGATCACAACTTGCACCATTCTCTGGTGCACAGGACTAGGTTACTGTTGAGAAGGGATAAGGAACAGTTTATCAGTAATCTTGTAGAGGGGGTTGAAAGCCATTTCTTAGTAAATGGCCTTTATCCTGCCTATCAAGCCCTGAGAAAGCTGAACTTTAAGCCCTCCTCACAGACGACTGCAGTCTGCTCAGCAAGTGGCCAGATAATCTCAGATCCTGATGGGGTGCATGTGCATTGGGCTGAGTTTTTTGAGCGGTTGTATCAGGTTGATCCACCAACAGTTAACTTGGATGCGGGTAATGTTGAGATTCCTCTGCCAGGCCAACCCTTTAGCGAGGATCCACCCTCCCTGACTGAAGTCAAGGGGGCCATCTCCAAGCTAAAGAGTGGTAAAGCAGCAGGTGTTTGTGGCATCCCAGCTGAATTGTTAAAGGCTGGTGAAGAACCTATGGCAAGGGGCTTGCATGCAGTCTTGTCCGCCATCTGGCAGACTGATACCTTTCCCCCTGACCTGCTGAGGGGTGTGGTCATCCTGCTCCGGAAGGAGAAAGGGGGTCGGTAGGACTGCAGCAATCACCGAGGCATTACACTATTCAGTGTACCAGGCAAGGTACTGAGACATAACAGAGACCGCCTGTTGAAGCACCTAAGGCCGGAGCAATCTGGATTCAATCCTGGTAAGTCCACAATAGACCGCATTCTGGCGCTTCGAGTCATTGTAGAGCGCCGTCGTGAATTCGGACGTGGGCTGCTCGCAGCCTACATCGACCTCAAGAAGGCGTTTGACGCGGTGCATCGCGAATCACTCTAAGGCTAAAAGGAATTCTAACAAGGATTGTTGGACTAATAGCAAACCTGTATACAGGCACTGAAAGTGCTGTAAAGTGTGGTGGGGGCCTGTCGAGCTTCTTCCCTGTTAGATCAGGCAAATCTGTGTGCACCAACACTTTTCAACACTTGCATGGACTGGATACTGGGTAGAGCTACTGTCCAAAGTCACTGTGGAGCAACTCTGGGCGATATCAAGGTTACATACCTTGACTTTGCTGATGATGTTGCCTTTCTCTCTGAATCTCTGGAAACTTAGTGGCGGCTCTTGATGCATTTAGCAATGAATCAAAGCCCCTGCGGCTAGAGGTCTCCTGGACTAAGACCAAGATCCAGGATTTTGGGGGCCTACTAGGAGACCCTGTACAGTTGGTACGTGCTTGCGGTGAAAACATCAAAGTCACAGAGAGCTTTATATACCTCGGTAGTGCAGTTCACGACTTTGGGCTGTCAGACCAGGAAGTCAGTAGACGGATTGGCCTGGCAACAGGGTTCATGAAATCTCTCAACAAGTGTATCTGGAGATGCCGGTACCTGTGCAGAAGGACCAAGTTACGTTTTTACAAGGCCCTGATACTGCCAGTTTTACTATATGGTAGTGAAACTTGGACACTATCTTATGCTCTGGAATCTCGTCTTGATGCCTTTTGTAACAGATCCTTGTGCCGGATCATGTGTCCAACCAACGGCTGCACCGTAAGACCGGTACAGGACCTGTTACT
>NC_061830.1:23552192-23554692 GCF_019202785.1 Penaeus chinensis
GCTGTTGTCCCAAAAGCAAATGGTGGTGTTCGTATTACCATTGACCTATCAAAGATCAATAGGCAAGTCTCTCGCCCTGCCCACCTGTCTCCGACGCTATTTACAGCCATCAGAAGTATCAGTCTGCAGTCAAAGTTCTTCACATTTATCACTCGTTATGGACGTTTCAGATACTGCCATGGCCCATGAGTTTTGCAGCAACAGGAGACGCCTTTTTTTTCCGAGCTGACAGGGCACTTTAGGGAGTAACAAACTGCATCAAGGTCGTGGACAACGTTCTCCTACATGATGAGGACTACTTCTCACACCTTCAATGAAGTCCTGTCAAGGTGTCATCTGCACGGGATTACACTAAATGCAGGGAAGTTCATTATGGTTGCATCTGTGGCCAGCTTCTGTGGGTACAAACTATCAAATAATGGTATTGAAACGGACCCGGGGAAGGTAAAAGCCATTGCAGAGTTTCCTACCCCTGCAAACCTGACAGATCTTCGGTCATTTATAGGCTTGGTAAATCAATTGGCAGAGTTTACACCAAAGATTTTGACTGCTGGAGCCCCACTCCGCCCATTTATGAGTCCGAAGAGAGCTTTTACTTGGACAGCAGACCACACTAAAGCTTTTAATGACACTAAACAAGCTTTGTTAAGGCCCCCCATACTTGCGACGTTTGATCCAGCCCTTCCCACCATTCTGCAGACCGACGCCTCCAGACTCTACAGCCTTGGCTATGTGTTGTTGCAGGACCATGGTGCTGGAAGATACAATATAGTGCATAGTTCAAGACTCCCATGAGTGAACGTAAAGGGGGGAGGGAGATGTGGGTTGTCATAAGGAAGTGAGTTAGGATAATGATGTGAGTTGTTAGTGCCATGTTGTGATGCCATTGCACATGGGTTGTGATTATATTATACACACTGCTTTTGTGTGATATGTTAACCCTTGTGAAATATAGAAAATTATGTTTAGTTTACATTGCTGTGTAGCATATCACCTATGTCAAAGAGTGATATTCTCTGTACGGTTTATAGAGTACATTTTATTTTGTATCTTTAGTCACACGTCTGTGTTGTGAGGAGTTAGAAATGGGCCGAGGGCCTGTCTGGAAACTTACCATGAGGGGCCCCGGCTGGAAGTGAAGGGTGGATGCGGCCATGCGCCTCTGTCGGCGTTAGCCCCTTGATGATGATGATGATGATGATGATATATATATATATATGTGTGTGTGTGTGTGTGTGTGTGTGTGTGTGTGTGTGTGTGTGTGTGTGTGTGTGTGTGTGTGTGTGTGTGTTTACAAATACATACATATATATATATGTATATATGAATATTTATGCACACACATACACATACATTATATATATATATATATATATATATATATATATACATATTTATTTATATATATATATATATGTATGTGTGTGAGTGTGAGTGTGAGTGTGTGTGTGCGTGCGTGCGTGCGTGCGTGCGTGCGTGCGTGTGTGTGTGTGTGTGTGTGCGTGCGTGCGTGCGTGCGTGCGTGCGTGCGTGTGTGTGCGTGTACGTGTTGTATGTGTGCATATACACGGGCACAGTGCTTATTGTTAGGAAATTCATAAACTTGTCAATTCTTCCTCTTTATATGGTATGCCCATTAGTGATTACTTCATTACTACTTGCACATTCAGTTATATTTTGTGAATACATATATTAGTTGTGCTCTTTGTAATATCAGTATTTTCTTATACTTCCCATGCTAATCGTTCACTTATGGCAACACATTGCAGACACCATGCTTAAATAAGCATACATAGTTATTATCACCGCTAGTTAATTTGAAGCCCGGCTCATGGCCGTAAACAAAGGAATCCAGCGCCCGCCGCACCGAGAATTTATACACACTTTGCACACCGTTACCATTGACGCGCCCGAGAAGTGCACAGTTAGGATTATGTTCAGACCCAACTGTCTTTATTATAGGTATTTAGCCGAAAATATGGAATTCTTGTCCAATCATTTTTTCTCTCAACATATGATGGTACTCTACTGAATACGCTAATCCTGACAAATCCTATGTAATTAACACGTCCTCACGCTCCCCTTCTTGTGACAATTTGTTCTTATAACACTAATTTTTTTGGCAACCTAGAAAAGAGACTGCCAAACATATTATCTTCCTTGGCCCATTTACTGGCCTGGTGCACTTATATTTCAACCTCTGAAGATGATGTAAAACTCCTTGCTACTGAATGTTGCACATCAGTGTGAAACTTCTGCTACACCCAATAATCTGGCACGCAACAACCCTAGCGACCATTGGATCACCAGGAACCATCTGTAGATGCCGAACAGAACCTGTATCCCTATGCGCCAATTGCAGTGTTTCAAGTGTTGCAGACGGCTCGAGGACGAACCTGGTGCGTAGTCGAGCGATGTAAACAATACAGAACAAGGCCGGATGGTACACTTCACACTCTGTCTCCAACAGCGCTGCTCTGTTTTCTCTTTTGGAACTTCT
>NC_061830.1:23569692-23577192 GCF_019202785.1 Penaeus chinensis
GATTGACGCACCTCACTCCCTATACTGAGAAGACCTTCCCTCCACAATGCCCTGACTGCAACACCAGCCTTTCCACCAACCATCTCCTATTAGTATGCCTAAACTACTCACATCAAAAACCACTCCAAAATTATTTCAGAATAGAAAATAAAGAATTTACAATATCAAATCTGTTATCAAATAATGAAAAAAAATAATACATAAAGTAATTGCCTTTCTAAGGGAGACAAAACTTTATGACCTTATATAGATTGATAGAATGAATAGAATCCATGGGGTTAATATAATAAACCTTGGCCACATGACGCTGGTTGAAAGCCAAGAAAAAAATCGATAATGTTATTTTTATCATAAACATTGTAATTACTATGTTATAAACATTAATGACAGCAAAATAAGATCACGTAAAATATTTTCGAAATTCAAAGAAAAGGGTAAGCGGGCGAGACAGGCAGTACTCGAAATTGGCTCATTGGTGACTTAGTACAAGTATAGCCATCTATGTGTAAAAACAAACAAGTAACTCACAGTGGGCATAGCACGTACATACACGTCATGCCCATCGGCATGGGGATATATATATATATATATATATATATATATATATATATATATATATACGTGTGTATATATATATATATATATATATTTACATATATATATATATATATACATACATACGGCCAGATATATCTATATTTATACATACACA
Organism: Penaeus chinensis; assembly: GCF_019202785.1. Taxonomy (NCBI): domain Eukaryota; kingdom Metazoa; phylum Arthropoda; class Malacostraca; order Decapoda; family Penaeidae; genus Penaeus; species Penaeus chinensis. The sequence continues at coordinate 23,570,405 of NC_061830.1, forward strand.
CACACACACAAACACATATTTATGTATATTTGCATATATATATACACATACGGGCAGATATATCTGTATATAAGTATACATACTTGTGTGTGTGTGTGTGTGTGTGTGTGTGTGTGTGTGTGTGTGTGTGTGTGTATGTGTGTGTGCAATATCTACAAGGCCTTTGATAATAACGAATTCACTGTTGCTGTATGTCTAGATTTATCTAAAGCTTTTGATATGGTTAATCACCCAAATCTGCTCTCAAAGCTATCTCATTATGGTGTCAGTAGCTTTGCAAACCGCTTGTTTCATTCATGTTTGTCAAACATAAATCAATTTGTTTCATATAATGGATTCTATTCAGAATGCCTTCCATTACCTCATTGTGTACCTCAAAGGTCATTGTTAAGGCCTCTTCTTTTTCTGATCTACATCAATGATTTGGTGAATACATCTTCGTATCTGAAATTCCTCATATATGAAGTAACTTCTATGTATAAGTTAACGATATTAATAAACTCACTAATAACAGCAATAGAGAACTTAACACTAACAGTAATTGTATTTCTTCAAACAAAATGACGCTGAACATTGTTAAATTCCATTAAGTTATATTTAATCGCAATAAGAAACTTCCCCTACACTTTCGCCGGTAATATTAGAACATAAAACCTTGTCAAAGAAAACCCTAACTGAATTTCTTGAAGTAATGATTGGCGATAAATTTTCGTGGAGAAGTCATACGAACAATATTTATCAAAAAAATAATAAACAGTGTGGTATCATGTACCATACGCATGATTTTCTCACTATAAATGCCCGTAAATGCATCTATTTTTCATTACTTTATCCAACATACTTATAACTGCCCCAAAACGAGTAAACCAAACAATTGTAGGATTAGGCAAATATGACCATACCAATAGTGCATTTTCTATACTGAAACTATTGAAAAAGAGAGATATAGATACTTTCCTTTGTGCTCTCTTTATTTTTAAATGTATCAATATCTACGATAATAACTTATTCCTGCACATAATTTATTTAAGGTATCCTCTGCGATCCACAATGCTTCATCACTACTCAAAAAATCGTTGAAGACTCATATATTACATATGTTAGAGTGAATGCCGAAGATCTGGGCACATGGCCAGACAATGTCCCTTTCCAATTGGCCAGCAAGGATAGGCTCCTGGTCCAGCTGGCAGAGTTTCAGAAAGGGACAATAACAGAAGGAAACCGTAACATTGCAAATAGCCATGTTGAGTTGCCCTGGCCTCTTGTGGGACTCAATATTAATGGCAAGACAACCCTGTGCTTCCTTGACACCGGATCTGAACCCACAATGATAAAGCCAAGTGCCGTAGCCATGTTCGTGGCTTAACAGAAGCTTGAGCACAAGACCCCCCCAGTTTCACCAAGGAGTAACAGGGCAATCACTTCATGTGCCTACTGAGGTGACACATCATTTTCATATGGCTGATTATTCCACCACCGTTCATCAGGCCAGTGTGGCAGATGTCTCCTTCCCAGGTGACATACTCATTGGGATGGATCTCCTCAGACAGCTGGACTTTATCTTATCCTCTGAGCCTCAACTGGGAGTGCCGCCATTACTCTGCAAGGACACACATTCTTAGTTTTTTTACAACCACGCAGTCTCTCAAGATTAGCTGCATCAAACCCGTCATCTACAGAAGTTGCCAGTGAAGATGCACCAGAGTCTACCCAAGTTTCCCAGGCCTTTGCAGCAGTGCATTTTGTTCACCATGCAAGTATTGCAGCTCACAGTGGGTGGTTCGTATTCCCACCATGCCGAAAGGGCTTCTCCTACCCCATGCTGCCACCAAAGTAAAGATTCGTCGGTGCTCTGTGTAGGTGGTGAACACAACTCCCAAACAGATTGTTCTACACAATCGAACATTACTTGGAACAGCTGAGCAAGTAGAAGCCATCTACAGCAATGGCTGATCCCAACCCCTTCCCACACTGCCTGAAGAAGTCGTTTCTAGGTCCAACTACTATCCTATTGACTCCCTTGAAGATGGTGACAGTGTTGCCTTTGAGTGGGAAGAAGACGGTTTTGACCAACAATATGGAGTGAAGGACTTCAGTTATGATAATGAGTTGGAGGTTGGATACACAGAGCTGCCACTATCCATTGCCATTGCCACCTGTGAAGCCGCAAAACTTCTGAAGCATGATGCACACCAGAATGATCACCCAATGGCAGATATTGGCCACCTTGAAGACCCCCGACGCCATAAGCTGACCGAATAGCTTTGTCGTTTCAAGGGGCTCTTTGATGGTGGTGAGGAAGCCATAGGTTTAGTCCCTGTGATTTAAGCATCACAATGGAGATTGCCCCAATCAACATGGAAAGTCATTCAAAGCATTGTGACTCCATGTTTCGTACAGGGGTCATTGAAGAGTCAACATCATCCTGGATGAGCTCAATTGTGCTAGTGAAGAAGGGCAGAGCTCTCAGGTTCTGTGATGACTACAGTGGCTTGAACGTAGTGACCAAGGGAGATACATATCCTCTGCATCTTATCAGCAAACTCATCGATGAACTGGGTCAAAAAAACATTTATTACCCTAGGTGCTCACGCTGCATACTGGAGTGGGGAAGTGGAAGAATCCGAACAACCAAAGACGGCATTTTCAGATGGCTAACGACACTTCCAGTTCTGCCGTTTTCCCTTTGGTTTATCAGCAGCTCCAACTACATTCCAGAGAACAATGAATGTCATCTCATCAATACTGGGACCTCATACCCTAGCCTATCTAGATGACACCTTCAGGACCTAGATGAGACCTTGCAGTTGCTCTCAATAGCCAGTCTAAGGCTTAAATAGGAGAAGTGTCAGTTAGCTGCAACAACCATAGACTTCCTTTGCTTTACCAGTTCACCCGATGGAGTCTCTCCAGAGATAAGGTGTTGGCTATCTAACATACCACCACAAACAGAGAAGTTCGACATTTCCTAGGAGCAACAAGATTTTTCTGGAAGCATATTCCTGGATATGCAAACCTAGCATCTCCATTACGTCTGTTGCTGAAGAAGGATCAAGCTTGGACCTGAGGACCTAAACAACAAGCAGCATTTGAAACCTTGAAAGAGAAGCTGACATCTCCTGTATTACACCAGCCTGACTTCTCCAAGGAATTTTAGCTTCACACTGATGCTTCTAGCATCGCGTTAGGAACCTGTCTCATGCAAAGAGATGACCACCGGACACCGGATGCAGTTGCTTATTTCAGCAGAAAGCTCCGGGATGCAGACTCGCTATCCAGCTATTAACTTGGATTCTTATCTGTAAGGAAGGTGCTTCACAGTGTACACTGACCACCTACCCATGACTTGTCTTTCTATAATTTTAACATTCAATACAAAGAAGGTGCTATGAATAAAGTCCTAGATTTACTCTCCAGACAAATTGCAAAACTGACACTAACAGGGTTTTCCCCTGAAAACCTAGTAGAACAGAAAGCAGATCCTCAGCTAGCAGAGGTTTACAGTTATTTACAGGGTGGAAACTGCTATCAGAGAAACTTCCTCTTCCTCTTGCTGATTTTGAGCTGAAAGAAGGTGTACTCTATTGGTTGAAACATCTACCAGACCGGATTCTTTACAAACTAGTGGTTCCAGTGACTCTACGAAACTCCTGCCTCCTCTAGCTTCCAATCCACGTTATCCATCATAAACCAGCATTCACAGTATTTGCAGATCATACTGCTAAGGAAAATTACTGCTGTCGCTGTCCATCTAGCCTTCCTGGAACATTGGGTAACCCTGTTTAGCCCTCCTAGGGTTATCCAGACCGACAGTTTGAAAGTAACCTATTCCAGGAACACACTAAATTAATGCACGCCATGAACCACTACACCATTTGCTTCCACCTTCAAGCAAATGGCTTGTCTACACCCTCTTACCAGGTAGTGGAGAGGTCCTGCTAGAAGTATAAGACGTCTAGGTCCAGTCGTCTTTGAGTTTGAAGACCTTGAAACGGAATTCCAGTTAAAAGCCAACCTGAATCACTTGACGCTTTGGATACACCGGCAGAACTTGGGTTGCTGTGCTGACCTCTCTGGTGAGTGAGCCAGATCTCGATGCCAATAAGTGATTGCCGAAACACGCGACACTCGAGAAACCTGCATCCAGATGAGCAGATGACGGAGCATTGATTCGTTTTGTATTATTTATTGTCTTTTTATTATTTAATGTGCAAGACACGTTCAGCTGTCTGCTAGTTTCTTGAGGCAAATAATGGAGCTGAGGCCAACCTTTCTTCTGTTTCAGGCTGTCTCCACTTTCTGCTTCGACCCATGGTTATGAGAGGATTAAGATTCTTCAAACCTCGCCCCTGAGAGACATAGCAATATCCAGATGGGGTGTCCAGGCGAACTCCAATTCCCCTATATATATATATATATATATATATATATATACATATATATATTTTTAACAGCCATTCATTCCACTGCAGGACACTGGCCTCTCTCAATTCCCTATTGAGAGGTTATATGGCAGTGTCACCATTGCCTGATTGGATGCCCTTCCTAATCAACCGTGGTTCGGCGCGCTAACACTTGTGCCACGGCGGTGACTTCCCCTACGACACCTGCGTTTGACTTCTCAAGCGGATATGTCGTTTTCTCGCGGTGAGCCAGCAGTCGGAGCGCAGGCATTTTTACGACCGCCGCGACGGGGAATTGAACTTGGGACCACGAGGGTCGAAGTCCAGTGCTCTAACCACTGGACCATCGCGGCAGTCATATATATATATATATATATATATATATATATATATATTCTACATGCGATGTATTTTTCACATTTTAATTATGTTTCTTTATGAAAATGAATGCAGTGACGCCATCAAGACGTCTGTTTATAATACGGAACCGCCGAAACAATAAAGGGAGATCTATCTGAAACTGTGTTTATGTCACTCCCTTTGGATTTACCACATCAAAGTTGTCTAGGTCAATTGCTGGACGTTGTCATTTATATTTGTGTTTTCATTATTTTAGGTGCTTTTAGACGTATTTTACTCCTATAAACCCTTCAGGATTCAACTCTTCCCGCTTCGTTTTTAACCTTATATATAATAGATAGATAGATAAATAGATACATATATATATTTATTAATTTATATGTCTATATATATTTATATACATATAAATATATATACATAAATATATAAATATATATAGATATATACGTGTGTGTGTGATTATACCCATATATATACATAAATACATTCGGACATATATATATATATATATATATATATATAGATAGAAAAAGAAAGATAGGTAGATATAGGTATATGCATGTATATACATGTACTAATTATGTGTATATATACATATACATATGTGCATATAATATATATATATATATATATATATATATATATATATATATACATAAGTATACATATCTACATTTATATACATATATATATATATATATATATATATGTGTGTACATATATTTACATATACATATATATATAAATATATGTATATAAACTTATATATATGTATGTGTATATATACGCGATGCTTACATATGAGCAAGTGTGTGTGTGTGTGTGTGTAAGTCTACATGTGTGTGTGTGTGTGTGTGTGTGTGTGTGTGTGTGTGTGTGTGTGTGTGTGTGTGTGTGTATGTGTATTTATATGTGTATATATATATTTATATGTATATATATTTATATGTATATATATATTTATATGTGTATATATATATATATTTATATATATATTTATATTTATATATATTTATATGTATATAAATATAATTATATGTATATATATTTATATGTATATAAATATAATTATATGTATATATATTTATATGTATATAAATATAATTATATGTATATAAATGAATATATATGTGCATATATATTCATATGTATATATGTATATGTATATATGTATATATATATGTATATATACACACAAACACACCTACTTACATAAACAAACACATATATATATGTATGTACATATATATGAATATATTAATTTAATGTATATTTTCATATATATACAAAAATGTGCATGCGTTTGTGTACGTGTGTACATATATATTGTATATACATACATATCTATATATACACACATATATGTGTTTTTATGTATGTATGTATATGTATATGTGTGTATAAATATATGTTTATACATATACACACATACGAAAAATAATGGAATGTCGCATTCATATAGATAAATTAAAACCCGAATGGCCAGAATGGCCAGTACTGAACCACCCATACCACACGACCCACTAAAAGGAGCGTGCAACTAGGATCAAACTAGCCCCGTTAGCACTCGGTGAAAAATTGATTTAGAAATTAGAAACCCGTCATTCAGAAAACAGATGTATTGAGGTGCATATGAAAGATGGAAGAATCCAATGCCGCACTGATATTCTCATTAATATATAACAACCCTCCCTGACCAGGACTCGAACCATTGCTGCTCCAGGTAAAACAAGGGTGACCAGTACTAAACCAACCATACAGCATGTCCCACGAAAATGGTTGGAATCCTGGTCAGGGAGGGTTTAAGTGTGTGTATATATATACACACAATATATATACATATGTATTCCAGGCACGAGGGTCCCCCTTGGCAAGTCTCCAGGTAGGCCCTCGGGCCATCACTAACTCCTCGCGACAGGTCTAGTTGAGCTGTCCAATGGTCCACCTCCACCTACGACTGTCTCGCAGAGAGACAACCTGATGGACAGGGTTATCCACAGGGAAACGAGCTAGGTGCCCACATTG
>NC_061830.1:23584692-23589692 GCF_019202785.1 Penaeus chinensis
ACAAAAGAAAATAATAATAACAATAATACTACTAATAACAATGATACTAATAATAACAATAATACTAATAATATTAATAATAAGATAATGATAATATTGATAGTGATAATGATGATGGTAATAATGATAACAATAACGATAATAATAATAGTAATGATAATAACAATAATAATGACAATATCAATAATAATATTGATATAAACAAAAAAAGAATAATAATAATAATAATGATATTGATAATAATGATAGCCATAATATTGATTATGAATGTATCAGTATAGATAACATAAATTTTGATATTAACAATTATAATTATTATCTACACTATTATATCAATAAGAAGAACAACAATGTCAAAACAATAAGAAGAACAATAATGATAATAAAATACGATGATAATAATAATGATATTATCAGCGATGATAATAATAATAACAATAATAATGATAATAATGATATGATTGGCAATAGTGATAATGATAATGATGATAATAGAATAATAGTAGTAATAATAATAACAATCATAATAATAATAAAATAGTATTAATAATAACAAAACAACAACAATAATGATAATAATTAATAATAATAAAAAAATAATAATGATAATAATGTAAGTGATTTTAATAATAATATTGGTAATGGTAATAATAATAGATATAATAATTATGACACTAATAAATATAATAATGATAATCGTAATAACAATAATAATAATTATGACGATAGTAATAACAATAATAATGAAAATAATGGTAACAATTACAGTAATGGTAATAACAAATAATAATAATAATAATGATAATATAAGAAATATTAATTATTATCTTTATTATCATAATGATAATACTAATAATGATTATCATTATTATTATTATCATTATTATTATTATCATTATGACCATGCTAATGATGACGCTAACAATAGTAATAATAATAGTAATAACAACCAAAATGATAATAATAATAATAAATACAACAATAACGATAATTATAATGATCATTATTAGTATTATCATTATGATAACACATATAACACATAACGCACATAATAATAGTAATAAGAATGTTATAGCCAGAAATAATTCAAGTAATAATAATATTAATTGAAATAATGATAATAATGGCAACAACGATAACAATGATAATAATAATAATAAGGAAAATTATCATGATAATGATTTAAAAAATAATAAAGACATTATTATAATAATGATAATGATAATAACAATGATAACAATCATAGTAATAACAATAATGATTAATAATTAGAGTGATTACAATAACAATAATAGTAAAATAATAATAACAATAATGATAATAGGGATAGTAATAAAATAATAATAATAATGAAAATATTAATTACAGCAACACGAATAATAGTTGTAATAGTAATAATAACAATAATGGTAATGATACTAATAATTGAAGTATATTGATAATAATGATAAAAATTATGTTAATAACTATAATGATAAGAATAATAATTTCACAATAATGATCATGAATATGATAGTGATAATGATGACAATAATGATATTAATAAGGATAATTATGATAATAAACAAAATTATTACAATATTTATAGTGATAACAATATCAGCAATAATAATAACGAAAATGATAAAGATGATAATAATAGTAGTAATGAAAATGATGACAATAATAATGATGATAATAATAATAATAATAATAATAATAATAATAATAATAATAATAATAATAGTAATAATAATAATAGTAATAATGATAATAATAATAATAATAATAATAATAATAGTAATGATTATGATAATAATAACAATGATGATAACAATAATAATAATAATAGTAATAATAATAATAGTTATGATAATAATAATTACAGTAAAAATAAGGATAAGGATAAGGATAATAACAATTAGAATTGCAATATAACACTATTATAATGATATTAAAAATAATCATAATTGATAAAATTATTACAATCATAATTTAATACACTGATAATGATGATAATAATAATAATAATGACAATATTTTTATTATCATTATTAACAATAGAAAATGATAATAATACAAATAATATTGATAATAAGATAATGATAATATAATGATAATGATGATGATAATAATGATAATAGAAATAATGATGATAATAGTAAAATAATAAGAATAATAATGACAATAACAATAATATTGATATAGGAAAAATAAGTTATAATAATAATAATGATAATGATAATAATGATAGCCATAATATTGATTATAATGAATAATAATAATTACATAATAATAATAAAAATAACAACAATTATTAACAACTATCATAATATCATTAAGAATAGCAACAATGTCAAATCAATAATGATAATAAAATACGATGATAATAATAATAATGATAATAATAGTAGTGATAATCATAATAATGATAATAACAATAATAATGATAGCATTTATAATGATAATAATATGATTGGCGATAATAATATTGATAATGATGATAATAAAATAATTGATGATAATAATAATAATAATAATAATAATAATAATAATAATAATAATAAACAATAACAATAATAATACGGATAATAATGCTAATAATAACAATAATAATGGTAATGATAATGGTAATAATAATATTAACAATAATTGTGATACTAATAAATATGATAATATTAATAGTAATGACAACAATAACAATAATTATGACGATAGTAATAACAATAAAAATAAAAAATAATGGTAACAATAACATCAAAAATTATAATAATAATATATTTTTTTATTATCATAATACTACTACTAATTATTATTGTCATTATTATTATTACTATGTTATTATTATTATTATTATTATTATTATTATTATCATTATTATCATTATTATTATTACTATGATATTATTATCATTATTATTATTATTATTATTATTATCATTATCATCCTTATAATAATAATGATGATGATAATAATATCATTAACATATATATAACATATATAATGACAAAAATAAGAGATAATTTTTTTTCTTTCTTCGTGATACATAACATTAACGCCTTATGTCGTCAATGTATTGTTGTCGTTCCAGCTTTAGTTGTAGTAAAGGTTGTATATTGGATAACAACAGCGCGTCAAATGGATGAAGCAGTACATTAAAAGTGAAATAACTTTCTAGACTGAAATTTGAAAGATTGATTATGGAAAGTATGTTCATGGTTATTGTTTTGGTGAGGGGAATGAAAATAACTGTTTCTCAAATTATTGAATAAGAAATATCACTCATGTACTGACTGATTAATACCTAATAATGATTACGGTACGATTGCACATGTTTTAAACCACATCACTTTGACTGATCAAGAAGACTGGCGTTTTTAATAGAATCCTTTCCAAAATTTAACGAAAAGCAAACTGATTCTTCTAGAATTTATGCTTGAATACTCTGATTCCATTCTGACAACATGTATGTATGTATGTATGTATGTATGTATGTATGTATGTATGTATGTATGTATGTATGTATGTATGTATGTATGTATGTATGTATGTATGTATGTATGTATGTATGTATGTATGTATGTATGTATGTATGTATGTATGTATGTATGTATGTATGTATGTATGTATGTATGTATGTATGTATGTATGTATGTATGTATGTATGTATGTATGTATGTATGTATGTATGTATGTATGTATGTATGTATGTATGTATGTATGTATGTATGTATGTATGTATGTATGTATGTATGTATGTATGTATGTATGTATGTATGTATGTATGTATGTATGTATGTATGTATGTATGTATGTATGTATGTATGTATGTATGTATGTATGTATGTATGTATGTATGTATGTATGTATGTATGTATGTATGTATGTATGTATGTATGTATGTATGTATGTATGTATGTATGTATGTATGTATGTATGTATGTATGTATGTATGTATGTATGTATGTATGTATGTATGTATGTATGTATGTATGTATGTATGTATGTATGTATGTATGTATGTATGTATGTATGTATGTATGTATGTATGTATGTATGTATGTATGTATGTATGTATGTATGTATGTATGTATGTATGTATGTATGTATGTATGTATGTATGTATGTATGTATGTATGTATGTATGTATGTATGTATGTATGTATGTATGTATGTATGTATGTATGTATGTATGTATGTATGTATGTATGTATGTATGTATGTATGTATGTATGTATGTATGTATGTATGTATGTATGTATGTATGTATGTATGTATGTATGTATGTATGTATGTATGTATGTATGTATGTATGTATGTATGTATGTATGTATGTATGTATGTATGTATGTATGTATGTATGTATGTATGTATGTATGTATGTATGTATGTATGTATGTATGTATGTATGTATGTATGTATGTATGTATGTATGTATGTATGTATGTATGTATGTATGTATGTATGTATGTATGTATGTATGTATGTATGTATGTATGTATGTATGTATGTATGTATGTATGTATGTATGTATGTATGTATGTATGTATGTATGTATGTATGTATGTATGTATGTATGTATGTATGTATGTATGTATGTATGTATGTATGTATGTATGTATGTATGTATGTATGTATGTATGTATGTATGTATGTATGTATGTATGTATGTATGTATGTATGTATGTATGTATGTATGTATGTATGTATGTATGTATGTATGTATGTATGTATGTATGTATGTATGTATGTATGTATGTATGTATGTATGTATGTATGTATGTATGTATGTATGTATGTATGTATGTATGTATGTATGTATGTATGTATGTATGTATGTATGTATGTATGTATGTATGTATGTATGTATGTATGTATGTATGTATGTATGTATGTATGTATGTATGTATGTATGTATGTATGTATGTATGTATGTATGTATGTATGTATGTATGTATGTATGTATGTATGTATGTATGTATGTATGTATGTATGTATGTATGTATGTATGTATGTATGTA
>NC_061830.1:23594692-23604692 GCF_019202785.1 Penaeus chinensis
GTTGTATGCAACCCATGACATCATCCTCACCAACACGCTGTTCCGGCTCCCGGAACTTGGATGTACCCACGCTCCATGCACTGGCATCTAATTGACTATGTCATCACTAGGAAAAGGAACGTACAGGATGTGAGAGTGACAAAGGCTATGTGCGGTGCTGACTGCTGGACTGATCATCGATTCATAGAGTCCAAGTGCAAACTTTGCATCCTGCCAAAAAAAAGACCCCAAGGCCAGAAGAGTGCAAAGAGACTCAACGTCTCCAAGCTGAAAAACAGCAACATTGCACAGGAATTTGCCAGGGACCTTGACGACAGGCTGCCAGACACACCCCAGGATGAACAAAACAGCAGCGAGGAACAGTGGACAGCATTCAGAGAAGTGCTGTACTCCACAGCCCTTGAACACCTCAGACCAGCGACCCGCAAACACCAGGACTGGTTCAATGAGAACGATGTGGAGATACAGGCACTCTTGTCAGAGGAACACCAGCTGTTTAGAGCGCATTAGAACGACCCCCCATCACGAGCGAAGAAAGACGCCTTTGCCTGCGCAAAAAGTAAGGTACAGAAGAAACTCTGTGAGATGCAAGAAGGCTGAAGAAATACAGGGCTATGCGGACAGTCACGACACCAAGCGTTTCTATGATGCCTTGAAGACTGTGTGCGAACCTCAGTCCACCAGCTCACTACAGACGGGATGCAGCTGCTGACAGAGAAGAAGCAGATCCTGGACAGGTGGGCTGACAACTTCAACCAGGTCCTGAACCGCCCTGCCACAATGAACAACAAAGCCATCGCCCGCCTACCTCAAGTGGAGATCAACAAGGAACTCGACAATCCCCCCACAGAAGAAGTCAGAAAGGCCGTCAAGCAACTTTCCTGTGGCAAAGCACCAGGATCAGACGCAATTCCTGCAGAGGTATACAAAACAGGAGGACCAGCCCTGATGCAGAAACTGACAGAACTCTTCCAGACCATGTGGAGTGAAGGAAAGGTCCCACAACAGCTGAAAGACGCCACCATGGTCCACATCTACAAGAGGAAAGGCAACCGCCAGTCCTGCGACAACCACCGAGGCATCTCTCTTTTGCCCATAGCTGGGAAGATCCTGGCTCGCGTCCTGCTCAACCGTCTCCTTCAGCATCTTGAGCAGGGTCACCTTACAGAAAGTCAGTGTGGCTTTCGGGCCGAACATGGAACAGTCGACATGATATTTGCTGCACGCCAACTCCAGAAAAAATGCCAAGATCAGCACAGTGACCTCTTCGTGACCTTTGTTGATCTGACGAAGGCCTTCGATACAGTCAGCAGGGATGGCTTATGGAAGATAATGGAGAAGTTTGCTGCCCAAGCAAGTTCATCACGATCGTCCGACAGTTCCATGGCGGCATGTTGGTGAAGGTACTGGATGACGGAGACGAGTCAGAGGCTTTTCCGGTGACAAACGGCTTGAAACAAGGCTGTGTTCTTGCCCCAACGCTCTTCGGCATGGTCTTTTCAGCCATGCTGACAGACGCCTTCCGTGATTGCCAGGATGGTATGCACGCCAGGTACAGGATTGACGGTGGACTGTTCAACCTAAGGCGCCTACAGGCTGTAACCAAGGTGAAGGTGACTGTTATCAGAGACTTCCTGTTCGCTGATGACTGCGCCCTCAACGCCGGCACAGAGCAGAAGATGCAGCACGAAATGGACTGCTTCTCAAGAGCATGTGACAACTTCGGTCTCACCATAAGTACCAAAAAGACTGAAGTTATGTACCAGCCCGCGCAAGGACAGCCCTACCAGGAACCACACATCATGGTGAAGGGACAGGAACTCCAGGCTGTCGACAGCTTCACCTATCTGGGCAGCACACTTTCAAGAACGGTGAATATTGATGCAGAAGTCATCAACAGGATTACCAAGGCCAGCTCCGGCTTTGGAAGACTCCGTGAGCTTACCACCAAGCTGAAGGTCTACCATGCAGTGATGCTCACCACCCTCCTTTACACCTGTGAGACCTGGACCGTCTACAGCAGACATGCCACTTTCACTTGAGCTGCCTCCATGGGCACTCCCCGAGTGCCCACGGGGAGTGTGTGTAAAACCTCGCTATCATTACTCATGTATGAGTAGATAGGTACTCTCTATGGAAGCTAGTTAGATCCTAGTTGCACACTCCTTTTAGTGGGTCGTGTGGCATGGTTGGTTTAGTACTGGCCCTCTGGTCTCATACCCGGAGTGACCTAGGTCCGAGGCCAGGTCAGGGAGGATTGTTATATATCAATATCAATGCGGCATCGCATTGTTCCATCTTTCACATATATACCTCAGTATTAATTAAAAAAAATAATAATAGTAATATTATTATTATCATGACTATTATTAATAATGATGTAGTATTATTAGTAGTATAATTACACAAATTATTATTATATTATGAAAATATTTTTTAAACAAGGTTGTACTTGTTATTTCTTGAAGTAATGTGTTTTTTATTCATTAAAAAAATTGAGGAAGGAGACCTTTCGGTCGACGGTAACCGCTTCAGTACAAACGCACGCACGCACACACTACACTAAAACTACACACATATATATATATATATATATATATATATATATATGTATGATATGATATATATATATTTATATATATATAATATATATGTATATACATATATATATATGTATATACATGTGTATATATTACATACATTTATATATATGTGTATATGTGTATGTGTACGTGTGTGTATATATGAATTCTCTCTCTCACACACACACACACACACACACACACACACACACACACACACACACACACACACACACACACACACACACACACACACACGTATAAATGATCCGCCACTTAGAAAGGATTAGATACTATCCTGCAGGACGTGGACCAAGGGACAAAAAAGCGGTGATGACTTGTACCAAGCTCATAGACGGCGCTGATCTGATCTGTAGTGCTGTAATGACACGCCTTGCTACCAAATCTCTTTAAACGGCCACTCTGCTGTGTGTACCGAAATACGAGTTAACAAATGTGCCAGTAATCACCAATTAGGTGTTAAAACACTGTAGTGTTTGTGATTGCGCGTTGTTTGTGATCCAGTGATAACGGAAAATGTGAACCCGATAATAGTGCTCGTGCTTAAATGTCGTGTTCATAATTACCAAGTACGTGCATACGGTGTCAGTGGTTGTTTGTGCCCATCGTATGGTGATATTTGAGAGCGCATATAGCCTGTGATAGTGCTTATGTTCATGTTTTAAGTATTCGTGTTTAATTATAAATCGTGCATATGTATTTAACCGATTGTGCTGACGGCAGTTTCGTACCCAGTTACTTTATTTGTTGTACTATTGCTGCATATTAGTGTTGCGTACGTGATTAACATTGAAGCATTCGATGTAATTACATGGGAAGGACGTGCGTGTGTTGGGCAGTGATAGTGCCCGTGCTCTGTATACGCGATCTGAAATTGTGCATGCCGTTGTGACTTATTTACGCGCGTTCATGTGATAACCGTCTCTGCTTAATGTGCTTAATGTGAAGTGCACACTGTACTTTCTTGTTTTTGTCTACTGCGATTACTAAAGTGAATTACGTGCGTGCATAGTGAAGATTAATAACCGTGCTATATTAACATTGATTAACTTTACAGTGATGTATGTGCGTAATGTTTCAAGGTGGTGCTTACATGATAGAGGTACTGGAGGTGAGACACAATAAGTTAGCATAAGCGTCTTTACAGTTTGGCACGTTAATCGCCAAGATGGTAAGGGAAGAGATGATAAGTGGGAGCCACTGCTGGAGGAACAGCAGCAGCAGGAGAAGCATACTGGTGCCACTGGCTTGGAGCGACCATACGAGAAAAAGCATTTCGACGAGTTGGTGAGGAGGCTTGATCACGTTACACTGAAGTTAAGAGGAAACAAGGCGAAGAACCAGAACTCTAAGATTGTCTGACGGAGGAGCCCTTACCGCGGAAGGAATCAGAAGATGGGACCAACAGCTGTAATACTGTGGCTTGGAGGCAACTTTGCAATATGGTGCCCTTGCAGCCTTAGTGAAAGGCCCTCTGGACTGGAATGGTTATAAACCACAGGACACAACTGTCACGCGTACCAGCAGCGCCTATTTAAGCTGGAGCTGACCTTTCCAGAACCGTCTCCATACAAACAGCCCTAGCTACGTTTACCAGGTTACTTGACAACGTGGAACAAGATTTAACGATGTTGCTTTCAGCACTGCTTCTCCCCATCTCTCACAGAGAGACACGTTTATTGAAGTAATAAATTCTGGCTATGTGGCTCCCCGAGCGCGACTGCCCGACCTTCCCAGAAACTACTAGAGGATCGCTGAACTGCCACTTCAGTAGTTAGCTGTCTGAGATCCCGTCTTTTTAGTTTGGTAACATTTTTTTTTTTTTTTTTTTTTTTTTGTATTTGTGATATTTTATTTATGTTCCTGTAGTGCTTTTATTTTTCTAGTAGGGGCTAGCCGTGTTTTTTTTTTGTTTTTTTTATTCTACTGGTATGTTCTTTTACTTGAAAAGTTTCGTTTGAAGTTAAAGTAATTTAAGGATAGTTTCAGGTATGATATTCTTAGTTTAAGGTTTTACTTTTAAGTCACATAGTTTTTAAGTTCATTTCATTTGGTTAAGGTCTTTTCGAGTTTAATTTGAAGACTTAGGTTTTAGTTTTAAGGTTTAAATTGAAGATTTAATTTAAGGATTTAAATTTAAGTTTCTTGTTTTTCGTTCTCATCTCTTTACTTCTTTTATTTCAGGATGTCGTGGTCCCTCGTCAAGTACATGATTTGCAATCATGTACTTGCCTTCTGTCTCTAGTAAAATATATGGATAAATGGATATACTAGTCCTCTCTCCTGTCAGATAAGATTTTTGTGCTGTGAACTTCTCTAGTCTCTAGACAGTTCCTCACGTTCCCCTCGACCTGAGCGCCCAGCTCAGTCAGCACCATCCCCCAGATGTCAGCGTCGACATTCAGAGGTCGGCACACGCCCGACGACCCGGAGGCCTGGCTAAGGAGGCTTTGCGACCTGGCCCGCCACTTGGTGGTGCCTCTCGCTCAGTTGTGCTGGCCGCTCGGTGGGCGAGGAAGGAGTTGTGATGGACGTGATGTACCCTCACTAGTCACTGGGGCTCAGACTCGGAGCGCCAGCGCCATCTATGGACGTATTTGGCAGCCATTTTTATTTTTACTGTATTTTTTGTTTTACTTTTTAAACTATTTTTTATGTTTGTTTTATTAGTTTGAAAGGTTTTACTTTTATTTTAATTTATTTTATTTAAAAAACAAAACAAAAAAAAACGACAATACACATAAAGAAATATAAATATTTTTGCCGAAAAACTGTCTCTTGGGTTGCTTGCTCGTCTGATAAGTGTGGTTCACTAAGCACCCGGCCTCACTGGACGGTTTCCTGGTGTGTGTGTTTTTTTTTCTTCTTTTTTTTTCTGGAGTCTACAAGAAGAAGATAAGTATATTTTTATTGTTTGCAAGAGGCCAGTTAAGATGTGATATGTAACTGTAACTTTTGAGAATATAGAGACTGAAGGATCTCAAGTTTTTCTAATAATGTTTTAGTATCATTTTATTCTTGGTTTCGTTTTTTTACTTATTTTTTTTATTTCGTTTTAATTTATTTTAAAAGAACATGGGCACTAAATAAACATGATTAATATAAAAGAAAAATAATCAAATTAAAACAGATATGACCAAAAAAATAAAGTTATTATGACTGACTAAAATTCTAGCTGGGGAATAAAGGAAAGAAATTATAAATACAAATAAAATTTACATACTAACTAAAAGGGCTTCAGATTCGTGATGAGTGGGTTGTGCTGAAATAACACACCTTGCTACCAAATCTCTTAAAACGGCCATCCTGTTCGAAGGTCATACTGTGCAAGATCTGCGTTGAAGTCAGGTTGAAAAATAAAGGTACACTACAGATCTCTGTCGGAGTGGAGAGTGGGAAGAGAGCGCTGGCGACGAAAGAGCCCCATTCTCCGCCCGCCAGTGAAAAGGGTGGCGTCCGTGACTCGGAAGCTCGATGAAACTGAAGTTGTAGAATCTCTGCTGGACAGACCGCTGTTACCCAGACTATGTATGTAGGGCAACAAGGAGGAGTCCACTACCACGCACGGAGCTCGTCAAATGTCTCGTCTAACCTGAAGAATAAGTCGTCGACGCTGAAAAGGTTGGTGGATCACAATAAGTACCCTTCGCTCCATACACTTCCGAACTGAGCACGGGTAAATTAAAGGGAGCGGAAAATACACACACACACACACACACAGACACACACATATATATATATTGGTCATTCTCATTCACACACAGACACACACACATATATATATATATATATATATATATATATATATATATTGGTCATTCTCAAAAAAATATATTTTCTGCATTGTGCATATATATATATATATATATATATATATATATATATATATATACACATATATACATATATATATATATATATATGTATGTATGTATGTATGTACATATATAAGTATATACATATACACAAATATATATATATATATATATAGAGAGAGAGAGAGAGAGAGAGAGAGAGAGAGAGAGAGAGAGAAAGAGAGATGACTATGTATATGTATGTATATATATTTATGCATACATATATGTATGTATGTATATATGTATATATATATATATATATATATATATATATATTTATGTGTGTGTGTGTGTGTGTGTGTAGAAGCTTTTGTTCTTGTACTTATTAATTTAATAGCCTGCAAGAAATATATTCTGTAGATTTCTTATTGGAAATACACAGTCATGGCTTCAAAAAAATGCTCCTGCTTCCCACTTTATTTGCTATATACCTGAAAAATATACAACGTGCAAATTAGTTTCACTCCTTAACGAACCAATCTGTTTCATTTTTTAAATTTCAAGATTTATTGGAGGTAAAAAGTCTATCTGACACGATGGTTTTGCAACAGAAAGAGTGACGTAAAGTGATACATTTTTAAAAATATGTACGCGATGTTGGCTACATCCCGTTAAACCATACATTAAAACGATTACTTGATCAAACACATGTTAATGTTATTATATACAAGAAATTGAACGGAAAGGAAATAAGATGACAAGAGCTGCCATATGCTACATGATTGGATTATTTCCCCTTTGTTAGAAAGGTGTCATATCCATAAAAGTTTCAGGGATAAAATGGAATGCGTGTTGTATAAATCTCCAATCTGCAGCCTTCAACTGTAATGGATATTACAGTAAAAAAACACAGTTGAAATGTACCATCTTGGTACCAGATTCAGTTTAAATATGAATATTTGTTTAATTCCCCTCTTTTATCAAAGGTTTTTGAATTAAGGGAATAATTTCAAGTAGCACATGGTTTTCAAGAGTTTATCACAGAAAGCAGACGAGGAAAAAAAATAACAATTTAATAAATTCATTGAACCATACAAATACTGAAAACATTTATCTACATATTCCTGCAAACTAAACATCATGTTGGGTTGACTCAGTAGCAGGTATCTTTCTTTTTGTCAAAACCAATAAAAAGTAAGACGTGAAATGTAAAAGGAACAAACATATAAGGCAAGAGGCAAAGGTTACGATTTTCTTTGAAGGTAGTAGACGAAAGAAAACGTGAATTTAGAGATTAGATACAAGATTATTATTATTATTATTATTATTATTATTATTGTTATTATTATTATTGTTATTATTATTATTATTGTTGTGCTGTTGTTGTTGTTGTTGTTGTTATCATTGTTATCATTTTATTATTATTATTATCATTACTACCATCATTATGTCACTATGTTTCCAATGATTATGTTACGGCAAACACCACTACTATTCCTATTACACAGATAATCAAATAATAATTGTGATGACAATCAATAATAATGATAACGATAATGATATGATATAAATATTAATAATAATAATAATAATAATAATAATAATAATAATAATAATAATAATAATAATAATAATAATGGTAATGGTAACGGTAATGGTAATGGTAATGGTAATGGTAATAGTAATGGTAATGGTAATGGTAATGGTAATGATAATGATAAATAGACGAATGATAAGGAATCTGCAGTGTTAAAAGCGTTACAAGCACAGTAGATCCAAGGAAGAAAGAAATATATTTGGGAATGAACGCGCGCTGTTTTACGAATTCCCTATAATCATGAACTAAGAAGAAGAGTAACAGAAAAACATAAGAATGGGTGATAAAACTATTTTGTAATTATTGCTGCCATATATATATATATATATATATATATATATATGTATATATATATTTTAATAATAATTATAATAACAAAAATAATAATAAGAAGAAGAAAAATCGAATGTTCATTTTTATCATTATTATCATTATTATCATTATTATTGTATTTTTGCCGCCATATAAAATAATAAAAAAAACAATTATAATCATAATACTAACAAAATTTGAATTTCAATTTTTATTATTATTATCAATATTTTTTATTATTATTGTAAGTATAACAATTATATTTTTTGTTTGCAGTTATACTGATAATAACAAAAATAATAAAAATAATAACAATGATAACAAAAATAATAACAATAATATTATAATAATTATTATTATCATTATATGCATTACGATTGCTATCATTGCAATCATTACAGTTATGATATATTTTTTTTTGTAACTATACTAATAACAAAGAATGATAATAGTGATAATAATTGTAATATTAATAATGATAAGAAAATAACAATATTATAATTACTATTGTAATTATTATTATCATTATAAACATTATTATTGTTATTATTACATTTTTTTCAATAATATTATTATTATTATCATTATCATTATCATTATTATTATTACTATTATTATTAATGAGAATAGTAATGATTATAGTGCTAATAATAATTATGATAATAATTATAATATTGTTATTATTATCATTATCATTATTATTATCATTATTATAATTTTTATTAAAGTATAACTATTAAAATATATATTATAACTGTAATAATTACAATAATAATAATAATGGAAAAAATTATAATATTAACTGTTATAATATCGTTGTTATTGTTATTATTATTGTTATTATTGTTATTATCATTGTTATTATTGCTATCATTATTTTTTTTATCGTTATAATTGCCCAAAAAAATTATTATGATAATACTGAAAATAATGATAATAATAAAAATCGAAAAATCGATTGTTGTTATTATGGTTATTCTTATTGCTTTTATTATCTTTATTATTTCTACTAATTGTATAATTACCAAAACAAAAAATATTGGGCCGCAATAATTGCAATAATAATGATAATTATGATAAAAATGAAGTACGATTTTTGTTATCGTTGTCTTATTATTATTATCATTATTTCTAATAAAAAAATATATATGACGGCAATAATTACAATAATGATGATAATGATGATGAGGATGAGGATAATGATAGTAATGATGATAATGATGATGATAATGATGATAATACTGTCCATTTATAATAAAAAAGGAAAACGAAAAAAGTCGAAAACACGACAAAATCTAGCGAAATAGCCTTTTCAGAGATTACTTCAAACTGCCGTTATTTCGACTTCAATGATGATTTTGGCAATTAATAGGGTATTTTTTATAAAAATTATCATAAATCTTTTAATCATGACCATAATGTTGAAAAACAATAAAATAATGAGATTTTTTATAAAATTATACTTATAATCATGATATTGATAATAATGGGAATGATTGCAATAATCGTAATGATAATAATGATAATAATAATAATAATATTATAATTATTATTATTATTATTATTATCATTATAACTGTAATAATGAGAAAAGTAATGATAATAGTGATAATAATAATTATAATAATAATTATAATATTGTTATTATTATTATCATTATTATTATTTGTATTATTAGTATGACTATAAGG
>NC_061830.1:23612192-23617192 GCF_019202785.1 Penaeus chinensis
TAAGGAGTATACCTGGTTTGTGTACTTTTGGGAGACCATACCAGCACGAGAACCAGCTGAAAAGATAGAATTATATATGGTATCATCAAGGATTGTTTTTAAAGGTCGTATAATTCTGTTTAGCTTGTCCTCTAATTTTAACAGGTGGGTGGCCAGGTTAACATTTAGTAGTTGAAATTTAGACGAGTCAGAAAGTTTGTCAAAGTAATCAGTTCTATTCAGTAACACAATGCCCCTGCCTTTATCAGGTTTTGTAATTACAATCTGTTCGTCTGACTTTAGATTTTGAAGATTGTTGGTGACTTGTTCAGTGAAATCAGATGAACAAGATGTTTCCCGGTTTTGTTGCACATAGATACTGTTGGCCATAAGAGCTATTTTCCTATAAATTGAATTATAAGTGTCTTCATAAATCATACAATTCTAAAGTCCATGACAAATTCTTTCAAAAGGGATAAAAAATGTAGCAAAACCCAGTTTTTAAGGTCGTAAGCAGAAATCCAAGCCTAGTGATAGTGCTTCCTTTTCTTTTTGTGTCAGGACTCTATTTAAAAAATTAAAGATAACCCTATTAGAATCCACTTTTTTGTCAAGTTTTTCAGTTTGCGGCAATGGATGGCTTCGATGGTTCTTAAACTTCTTTCTACGCTTTGATTTACTAGCGTAGATAGGCATTTCAAGTCAAAAGAATAAACTTGTGATGCTAGATCCTGCACGTATATATATATATATATATATATATATATATATATATATATATATATATATATGTGTGTATATTTATAAATAATATATATTCTATATAAATAGAATATAGAAAAAATAAATAAAAAATAATATATATATATATATATATATATATATATATATATATATATATATATATATATATATATATGCACACACACACACACACACACACACACACACACACACACACACACACACACACATATACATATATATACACATATATATATATACATTGATACATATATATGTATATATATATATATATATATATATATATATATATATATATAGGGTAGAAGGGGCAATCTGGGGTAGCAGGGGCAATCTGCCCCCAGGGAGTTACGCGTTTCTGCCCCTAGCTAGCAGTTGGGGCCGGGCTGGCAACCCGGTCCCGTGAAAACCCTTACTTGCAGGCAAACCAAGAAAAGAGAGAAGGGGTCGGAGCCATCCCGGAGGAGGTGACTCCGACCCTGATTTGCGGCCGGGGGTTCCTGATCCCTGAATCGGCGTCCTGACCAGGGGCTTACCTGATCGGGATGTCAAGCCTGGTATGATGGGTGCAGGGCAAAGCCCTCCCAGGGAATCCTGCACCCTGAGGCCGGGGGTGATGGCACCCCCGGCCCCACTCTTCCTCCTTGGGAGGCATGTCTGGTTGTGCCGAGGCGTCGCCCGGCCGGAGGCCCACAAATGAGGTCAATCTGGATGTTCCAGGCCGCTACACGGCACGTGTAGCGGCCTGGAACATCCTCAGTCTCTCGGAGGATGATCGACTGCCTTTGTTGTCGGGGGAGCTGGGGAGGCTGGCGATTGCCATCGCTGCTCTCTCTGAAGTGCGACGGCCTGGTAGTGGTGAGACCAGTAGTGGGGGTTATACCTACTACTGGTCTGGTTATAGCAATGGTGCGCGCCTTAGGGGAGTAGCGGTGGCTGTATCTGACCGCTTCCGTTCCTCAGTCAAGAAGGTTACCCCTGTTGACGAGCGCATTCTGCTTGTGAGAATAAAGCACACTTAGGGTTTCATATCTCTAGTGGCAGTTTACACTCCTACTGAGGGAAGTGGGCTTGAAGAGAAAGAGATGTTCTACACCAAACTTGACTCTATAGTGGATTAATGTCCCCGGGGAGACACCCTAATGGTCTTGGGGGACTTCAATGCAGTCACTGGCACTGACAGGGAAGGATACGAGCTATGCATCGGTCCCTATGGCTCTGGTACTAGGAACAACAATAGCTCATACCTCTTAGACTTCGCAAGATCTAGGAGGCTATGGTACCAGAGACGAGATCTACACCGCTGGTCTTGGTACTCCAATACTGGCATTGTAGCTAAAGAGATCGACCATATTCTTGTGGATACTCGCTGGAGGATCCTTCAGAACTGTAGAGTTTTTAGGAGTGCTGAGTTCTTTGCTACCGACCGTAGACTTGTTGTTGCAACACTAAGGGTCTGTCTCAGATCTAGACGCATCCCAAGATCTCACCAGCAGGTGTTCCATCTCAAGAGGCTCAAGAGTGAGGAGGTGGCTCAGGAGTATGCAGTGGCAGTCTCAAAACGGTTTGAAGTGCTTGGCACTCTACAGGACCCTGCTGAACTGTGGGATACCTTTAAGCAGGAAACTCTGTCAGCTGCCGAGGAGTGCCTTGGGGTTCGACCTCGGCGATGGAGGCGTGTTTCCTCGGACGAGACACTGAACACTATACAGATGAGTCGTGCTGCCAGACTGGATGGGAACCATGTCTTGCACAGGGAACTGTCTCGCTCTGCTAGGGCCTCTTTGAGAATGGACCAAGAGAGGTACGTTAGGGGCATCGTGGAAGAGTTGGAAGATCGTTTTGCCCAAAATGACCTGCTTTCCGAGCCCTGAGGGAACTTCGGTCAAAGTCCATCTCTCGATTGGCCTCGGTGAGGGTAGAAGATGGTCGCACTGTGTCAGAGCCGGGTGAGTACTTTGAGCAACTGTATAGGGTAGATCCCCCATCTTCACAACTCCCGTTGGCTGGCACACAGCCACTAGTGGCTGATCCACCAATCAGTGAGGAATCACCTTCCATCGAAGAGGTGAGAAGGGTGGTCTCTAGGCTGAAGAGCGGAAAGGCTGCTGGTGTCTTTGGGATTGCTGCGGAGTTGTTGAAGGCGGGTGGAGAAGCCATGATCTGTGGTTTGCATGCAGTCCTGTCTGCCGTTTGGGAGACTGGTACCATTCCTCCTGACTGGAAAAGGGGCTTGGTCATCCCTATCTGGAAAGGGAAAGGGGACCAAGAGGAATGTGGCAACTACAACATTGCTCAGCGTACCAGGCAAGGTCCTCGCTCATGTGCTTTTGGCACGAGTGCGCGACCACCTATTACGAGCACAGAGCCCTGAGGCTCCTTTCAGACGACGCGGGCGATACCCGCGTCCGCGCTTAGGCGCGGACCCGCTTAAACTAATTACTGATGTTTTCAATGTAACCTTTCACATGGCCGGGCGTCGCCTCCGCGCCTAGTTGCTACAGGGTACAGCGTCTAATGCATGTCTTCACACGTCGCGGGCAGGCCCGTGACCCGCGCACTTCTCCGGAGGAAACTCATTCAATAGTCTGCTGGATTTCAACGTGATTTTAGAGTCCTGCCGAAGGAGGTGGTCATGCAGCTTGTTAAGCAGTTCGTCAAAGGTTGTGATGGACATCCTGAAGTAGTTGAAAAACTTCATATTATCCTGTCTCAGTTCATGGAAAAGTGTGTTGAATGCTCCAGTCTTGCTCCTTTCAGCAATCAAGGGATGAATCCATAATCTCCTTCTATGTCTCTTCTTCTTTCGCAAATGCAATAGGTAGAGGAGACGAAGGCGATCACGGTCCATGATTAGTGCGTGCAGAACACAAACTGGTGAGCCAGATGACGAGGCCCGTGGGTGGCAGGTGGTTTTCACCCACGCCGTCTGAAAAGGTACGCGGAAGCGGGTGTGTCCGCGCTTAAACGCGGACGCGGGCAGTGCCCGCGCCGTCTGAAAGAAGCCTGAGCAGTCTGGTTTTACACCCAAGAAGTCAACTATAGACCGCGTCTTAGCACTTCGTGTCCTTGTGGAACGCTGACTTGAGTTTCAACAAGATATGTTTGTAGCTTATGTTGATCTCAAGAAGGCTTTCGACTCAGTGGGATTATTGGTTTGCTGTCTGGCCTGTATACAGATACCGAGAGTGCTGTCAAGTGTAGGGAGGGCATCTCTGCTTTTTTCCCGGTGTCTGCCGGGGTGAGACAGGGATGTGTCCTGGCCCCAAACCTTTTCAATACCTGGATGGACTGGATACTTGGCCGTGCCGTGAACCGTAGTTCCTGTGGGGCATCAATTGGTAATTTCAAGGTCACAGACCTTGACTTTGCCGATGATGCAGTGATTCTAGCAGAGACATTGGAGGTCCTGGAAGTAGCTCTCGAGGCGCTGCATGAGGAGGCGAAGCCATTGGGACTCGCAGTCAACTGGACCAAGACCAAGGTTCAGGAATTTGGGGACTTATTGGATGTCGATGTTCAGTCTGTGTATGCCTGTGGTGAGAACATTGAGGTCTTGGATAGCTTCACTTATCTTGGTTGTGTAGTGCAGAGCGACGAAGGTACCAGCCGGGAAGTCACTCGACGACTCGTACTGGCCTACGGCGTTATGGACTCACTCAATAGGAGTATTTGGCGCTGTCAGTATTTGACTAGGAGAACTAAGATCAGGCTCTTCAGAGCACTGGTGATCCCGGTCTTATTCTATGGGTGTGAGACCTGGACACTGAACAGTGCTCTGAAGGCCCGTCTTGACTCCTTTGGTACTAAGTGTCTTCGCAGAATCATAGGGTATACCTGGAGGGACCATGTGTCCAATCAGAGGATACTCCATGAGACTGATTCAAGACCTATTACCAGTCTGATACGAGAGCGCCAACTTCAGCTATATGGGCATGAGGCTCATTTTCCTGAGGAAGATCCGGCTCTTAGGGTCATCTCCGAGAGGGTTGACCCAGGCTGGAAAAGACCAAGGGGAAGGCCACGGAACTCTTGGCTGGGAGTGGGATTTGCTGGGAGTGGGAAGGAATGCTGCATTGAGGCTTGTTAAGAGGGACCCCAGGAGGTGGAGGCAAAGGTTGGGCGCGGCAAAGCGCAGCCATGCGTATGCCCCCTTATGATGATGATGATGATTGTGTGTGTATATATATATGTGTGTGTATATATTGCATATATATTATACATATAAAATGTATATATTATACATATAAGATGTA
>NC_061830.1:23622192-23638879 GCF_019202785.1 Penaeus chinensis
TCCGGCTCATAGGATCATCTCCGAGAGGGTTGACCCAGGCTGGAGAAGACCAAGGGGAAGGTCACAGAAACCTTGGCTGAAGCAAATCGATCAGAACTGCCAAGATGTGCTGGGGGTGGGAAGGAATGCTGCATAGAGGCTTGCTCGGAGGGACCCCATATCCATATACAATATATATATATATATATATATATATATATATATATATATATATACATATAGTATATATATGATACATTTATATTTATATAATATATATATATATATATATATATATATATATATATATATATTATATATATGTATTATATATATTATATGTATATATATGTATGTGTGTGTATATATACATATATATAAATATGTATGTATGGATATTGTATAAATATATAATATATCCTTAATATATGTATATAATATATATATATATATATATATATATATATATATATATATACTCCTGTTCAGACTTGAAGGAAGATTGACCCCTTTCATGCAATTTTACTTTATTAGTATTTTTTCAGTGTTGTCTAATGTAAAAACTCTTATGTAAAGGACTTGAACTTGCCCATTTTCTTTCCAGATCCATGAAGCCCGTGCATGTATTTTCCTTCCAAACCAATAGGGGGTAGACCAAGAAGGGGAAGATTTCAGAAACATCAGCTGGGCTTTGCATGCCTCGCGTTCCACTACTTCTCCAGTCCATTTGAAATTGCTGCTGTGCAAGAGCAAGGTCGCTTTCACATACCAGTTGGTACCTGTGAGACTAAGTTCATTTGATAATGCTGATTTACATGAATATTTTAGATTCATATGTTGGATTTATATTTTACAGAAACTCTTTGATGAGCTTCTCCAGTCAAGACCAGAACGCAATCTAAGCATGTTAGACTGATGGGCTATTCATGTCTCGTCCCTGGATTCTCCACATTACTGGCAAACCTTATTTTGCCAGATATGGCAGAAGACATGGGCAATGTACGTACATCTGATAATCTAAGTTCAGTGATGTTTTTGTTAGTAATAATTTCTCCTAAGGGCTATTGATATATTGGGTTAGTGAAGCTTGAAACTTGTATCACTTAATTGAACGCTGTATTTCCAGCAGACCCATGACCCGTTTGTCGGCCTCCTTTGAAAGCCTGACATTGCATGAAGCTGTTGAGTAAGTTTTATTTAGAATTGATAATTTTGTATCTATATAATGGACACTGTAAGCATATCTTGTTGAAACTCAAGTCGGCGTTCCACAAGGACACGAAGTGCTAAAACAAGGTCTACAATTGACTTCTTGGGTGTGAATCCAGACTGCTCAAGTCTCTATGCACGTAAGAAGTGGTCGCGCACTCGTGTCAAAAGCAGATGAGCAAGGACCTTCCCTGGTACGCTTCAGCTTTAGGAATATACAAAATTTACTATTTGCTTAGAAACATACCTCCGAATGATACCTGATTAGAAGAAATTGGTGAAGTGAGGGAGTCGTCAAGAAGGCTTTTATAATGGAAATCGCCCTGTGAAGCACCACCTTAAGTCTATCAAGTATGTGAAGCGTTACATGTATGAAGCACAATTTACTCACTCGCCCAGAAAGACAAGGTCAACTTCCCTGTCTATCCAGCGTGTTACAAATAATAACAAAAATAATGACGATGATAAAGATTTTATAATACGTATTAATATCATTATTTCAATTATTACTGTTATTGTTGTAATTATTACAATTATAACATTTATTGTTGCAATTATACTAATAATAAAGATAATAATAATGATAATGATAACAAAAGTAATAATAATAACAATATTATGATTACTATTATAATTATTATTACCATTATAATTTTTATTAGTGTTATTATTACAGTTATAATATTTTTTATTGTAATAATAATAATAATAATAATAATAATAATAATAATAATAATAATAATAATAATAATAATAATAATAATAATACAAGAATTCCTGTTATTATCAGATTTTTTTATAAAATCACACTTTTATCACAGTTCTCATTATTCTCACTTATATCATCATTATGGTCATGATTAATGCAATTCTGATAAAAGTTATCAGTATTACACTAATAATTGCCAAAATCATCTTTGAAATCTAAAAAAAACGGCATTTAACGTATACTCTCAACAGATAAATTTCGCTAAATTTTGCTGCTTATTCGACTTTTGGTTTTTTTTGTTTAATTATTAATGAAGACTATTATTGCTATTATCATCATTATTCTCATCATTCTCATCATTCTCATCATTCTCATCATCATTAACATCATTATTATCATCATTATTGCAATTATTGCAATAATTATCAATACTATCATCATTAATATCATTATTATTGTAATTACAGGCGCCATATATATTTTTTGTTAATTATACTATTCGTAGAAATAATAATAACAATAGAAACAATAATAATGATAATAATAACAGAAATAATGACAATAATGACGATTTTATAATACGTATTAATATCATTATTTCAATTATAATCGTTATTATTGTAATTATTTCAGTTTTAATATTTATTTTTGCAATTATACTAATAATAGAAATAATAATAATGATAATAACAATATTATGATTACTATTATAATTATTATTACCATTATAATTGTTATGAGTCTGATTATTACTGTTATAATATTTTTGATTTTAATAATATTAATAATAATAATAATAATAATAATAATAATAATAATAATAATAATAATAATAATAATAATAATAATAAAAGTATTCCTGTTATTATCAGAATTTATCACAGTTCTCATTATTCTCAATTGTATCATCATTATTGTCATGATTAATACAATTCTGATAAAAGGTATCATTATTACAATAAAAATTGCCAAAATCATCATTGAAATAAAAAAAAGGGCATTTTTTTGCGTTCACTGTGAAAAGGCTAGATTTCGATAGATTCTGCTGCTTTTTTGCCTGTTGGGATTTTTTTTTTCTTTTTTCATTATAAATGGAGACTAGTATTGTTATTATCATCATTATTATCATCATTATAATCATTATCATCATACTTATCATCATTATTGCAATTATTGCAATAATTATCATCAATTATACTAATAATAAAAATATTTATAATGATTATAATAACAGTAGTAATAATAATATATTATGATTACTATTATAATTATTGTTACTATTTTAATTGTTATTAGTGTTATTATTAGTTATAATAGTCTTTATTGTAATAATAAAAATAATAATAATAATAAAAATAATAATAATAATAATAATAATAATAATAATAATAATAATAATAATGATAATAATAATGATAATAATAATCGCATTTATATCACAGTTCTCATTATTCTCAATCTTATCATCATTATTGTCATGATTAATACAATTCTGATAAAAGTTCTCATTATTACACTAATAATTGCCAAAATTCTGAAAGGGATAGATAGATATCCAAAGATTTTGCTGCTTTTTCGAATTATGGGATTTTTTGTTTCCCTTTTTTTTTATTATAAATGGAGAATATTATCATCATTATTTTCACCATTTTATCATTCTCATCATTATCGTCATCATTATCATCATTATTATCATCATTATTGCAATTATTGCAATAATTATCATTATTATCATCAATATTATCATTATTATTGTAATTACTGGCGCCATATATATTTTTTTGGTAATTATACTATGAGTAGAAATAATAAAAAAAATAGAAACAATAATAATAATAATAATAATAATAACACAAATAATGACAATAATAACGATTTTATAATACGTATTAATAACATTATTTCAATTATTGTATTTATTATTATAATTTTCTTAGTTATAGTATTTATTTTTTCAATTATACTAATAATAAAGATAATAATAATGATAATAATAACAGTATAATAACAATATTATTATTACTATTATGATTATTATTACCATTTTAATTGTTATTAGTGTTACTATTACAGTTATAATATATTTTATTTTAATAATAAAAATAATAATAATAATAATAATAATAATAATAATAATAATAATAATAATAATAATACAAGAATTCCTGTTAGTATCAGATTTTTTTTTTTTTTTATAAATTCACACTTTTATCACTGTTCTGATTATTCCAACTTTTATCATCATTATTGTCATGATTAATACAATTCTGATAAAAGTTATCATTTTTACACTAATAATTGCCTAAATCAGTTTTTGCGTACACGACTTTCGGGATTTTTTTCTTTTTCCTTTTTTTAAATAAATGGAGACTATAGTTGTCATTATCATCATTATTCTCATCATTCTCATCATTATCATCATTATCATCATTATCATCATTATCATTATCATTATCATCATTATTACCATCATTATTACAATTATTGCAATAATTACCATCATTATCACCATTATTATCATTATTATTGTAATTACTGGCGCCATATATATATTTTTTAGTAATTATAGTATTAGTATTCCTGTTATTATCAGAATTCTTGATAAAATCACACTTTTATCACAATTCTCATTATTCTAAATTGTATCATCATTATTGTCATAATTAATACAATTCTGATAGAAGTGATCATTATTACACTAATATTTGCCAAAATCATCATTGAAATCGATTTTGCTGCTTTTTCGACTTTTTGGATTTTTTTCTTTTTCCTTTTTATTAGAAATGGAGACTATTATTGTCATTATCATCATTATTATAATAATTCTCATTATTATAATCATTCTTATAATTATCACCATCCTTATCATCATTATTATCATCATTATTGCAATTATTGCAATGATTCTCATCATTATCATCATTATCATCATTATCATCATCATTATCATCATCATTATCATCATTATTATCATCATTATTGCAATTATTACAATGATTATCATCATTATTATCATTATTATTGTAATTACTGGCGTCATATATATTTGTTTTTTGGTAATTATACTATTAGTAGAAATAATAATAACAATAGAAAAAATAATGATAATAATAATAATAACAAAAATAGTGACAATAATAACGATTTTATAATACGTATTAATATCATTATTTCAATTATTATCGTTATTATTGTAATTATTTCAGTTATAATATTTATTTTTGCAATTATACTATAATTGCAAAATAATAATAATAACAGTAGTAATAATAATAACAATATCATCATTGGTAATTATAATAATAATACAAGTATTCCTGTTATTATCTGAATTCTTGATAAAATCACACTTTTATCATAGTTCTCATTATTCTCAATTTTATCATCATTATTGTCATGATTAAAACAATTCTGATAAAAGTTGTCATTATTACACTAATAATTTCCAAAATTATCATTGAAATCGATATAACGGCATTTTTGCGTACACTCTGAAAAGGCTAGATTCGCGAGATTTTTTTATTTTTCGACTTTTGGGATTGTTTTTCTTTTTCCTTCTTTTATTATAAATGGAGACTATTGTTGTTATTACCATCATTATTCTCATCATTCTCATCATTGTCATCATTACCATTATCATTATTGCAATTATTGCAATAATTATCATCCTTTATCATCATATTATCATTATTATTGTAATTACTGGCGCAATATATATTTCTTTGGTAATTATACAATTAGTAGAAATAATAATAACAATAGAAACAATAATAATAATAATATTGATAACAAAAATGATGACAATAATACCGATTTTACAATACGTATTAATGTCATTATTTTAATTATTATCGTTATTATTGTAATTATTTCAGTTATATTTTTTTTTGCAATTATACTAATAATAAAAATAATAATAATTATAATAATAACAGTAGTAATAATTATAACAATATTATTGTTACTTTTATAATTATTATTACCATTATAATTGTTATTAGTGTAATTATTACAGTTATGATATTTTTATTGTAATAATAATAATAATGATAATGATAATTATTATTATAATTATAATAATAATAATAATAATACAAGTATTCTTGATAAAATCACACTTTTATCACAGTTCTCCTTATTCTCAATATCATCATCATTATTGATATGATTAATACAATTCTGATAAATGTTATCATTCTTACACTAATATTTGCCAAAATCATCATTGAAATCGAAAAAACAGCATTTTACTGTACACCCTGAAAAGGCTAGATTTCGCTAGATTTTGCGTCTTTTTGGACTTAGGGATTTTTTTCTTTTCCGTTATTTTATTATAAATGGAGACTATTATTGTTATTATCATCATTATTATCATCATTCTCATCATTCTCATCATTCTCATCATCATTCTCATCATTATTATCATCATTATTGCAATTGTAGCAATAATTATCCTCATTATCATCATAATTATCATTATCATTGTAATCACTGGCGCCATATGTATATTTTTTGGTAATTTTACTATTAGTAGTAATTATAATAACAATAGAGACAATAATGATAATAATAATGATAACATAAATAATGAGAATGATAACGATTTTATAATACGTATTAATATCATTATTTCAATTATTATCGTTATTATTGTAATTATTTCAGCTGTAATATTTATTTGTGCTATTATATTCATAATAATAATAATAATGATAATAATAATAATAATAATAATGATAATAAAAACAATATTATGATTACTATTATAATTATTATTTCCATTATAATTGTTATTAGTGTTATTATTACAGTTATAATATTTGTTATTGTAATAATAATAATAATAGAAATAATAATATTAATAACAATACAAGTATTCCTGTTATTATCAGAATTCTTGACAATATCACACTTTTATCATAGTTCTCATTATTCTAAATTTTATCATCATTATTGTCATGATTAATACAATTCTGATAAAAGTTATCATTACTACAATAATAACTGCCTAAATCATTATTTACATCGAAAAAAGGCATTTCTTGCATACACTCTGAAAAGGCTAGATTTCGCTTGATTTTGCTGCTTTATCAACTTTTAGGACTTTTTTTTTTATTTTTCCTTTTTTATTATAAATGGAGACTATTATTGTTATTATCATCGTTATTCTCATCATTCCCATCATTATTATCATTTTCATCATCATTATCATCATTATTATCATCATTATAGCAATGATTGCAATAATTATCATCATTATCATCATTATTATCATTATTATTGTAATTACTGGCGTCATATATTTTTTTCTGTAATTATACTATTAGTAAAAGTAATAATAACAATAGAAACAATAATAATAATAATAATAATAATAATAATAATAATAATACCAAAAATAATGACAATAATAACGGTTTTATAATACCTATTAATACCCTTATTTAATTTATTATCGTTATTATTGTAATTACTTCATTTTAATATTTATTTTTGCAATTATACTAGTAATGAAAATAATAATAATGATAATATTATTACAGTAGTAATAATAATAACAATATTATGATTACTAGTATAATTACTACCATTATAATTGTTATTAGTGTTATTATTACAGTTATAATATCTTTTATTGTAATAATAATAATAATTACAATAATAATAATAATAATCATTCCTGTTATTATCAGAATCCTTGATAAAATCACAGTTTTATCATCATTATTTTCATGATTAATACAATTCGGATAAAAGTTATCATTATTACACTAATTATATCCAAAACCATCATTGAAATCGAAAAAAACAGCATTTTTGTGTACACTTTGAAAAGGCCATATTTTGCTAGATTTTGCTGCGTTTTCGACTTTTGGGATTTTTTTCTTCTTCCTTTTTTATTATAAATGGAGACTATTATTGTTATTATATTCTCTAGCCAAATGTAGGCTTTTTAGAGTGTACGCAAAAATGCAATTTTTTCGATTGCAATGATGATTTTGGCAAGAATTTGTGTAATAAAAAATTGTATTAATCACGCCATTAATTATTATAAAATGTAGAATATTGAGAACTGTCATAAAAGTGTTATTTTATCGAGAATTCTGATAAAAACAGGAATACTTGTATTATTATTACCATTATTATTAGTAGTAGTATCATTATTATTATTGTTACAATAAAACATATTATAACTGTAATAATTACACTAATAACTATGATAATGGTAACAATAATTATAATAATAATCATAATAGTGTTATTATTATTACTACTGTTATTATAATTGCAAAAATAAATATTATAACTGAAATAATCATAATAATAACGATAATAATTTAAATAATGATATTAATACGTATTATGAAATCGTTATTATTTTCATTATTTTTGTTATTATTATTATTATTGTTTCTATTGTTATTATTATTTCTACTAAGAGTGTAAGTACCTAAAAAATATATATGGCGCCAGTAAATACCGTTTTTAATTAAATGGTGATTTTGGCAGTCATTAGTGTAATAATGAGAATTTTTATCAGAATTGTATTAATAATGAAATAATGATGATAAAATTGAGAATTATGAGAACTGCAATAATGATGATAAAATTGAGAATTATGAGAACAGCAAAAATGATGATAATAATGATGATAATGATAATAATGATGATACTGATGATAATGATGAGAATGATGATAATAAGGACGATAATAACAATAATAGTCTCCATTTATAAAAGGAAAAAGAGAAAAAATCCCAAAAGGTGAAAAAGCAGCAAAATCTAGGTAATTCTAGCCTTATAAGAGTAAATGCAAAAATTCGTTTTTCCGATTTCAATGATGATATTGGCAATTTTTATTGCAATAATGATACCTTTTATCAGAATTGTATTACTCATGAATATAATGATGATAAATTTGAGAATAATGAGAACTGTGATAAAAGTGTGATTTTATAAAAAAAATCTGATAATAACAGGAATCCTTTTATTATTATTATTATTATTATTATTATTATTATTATTATTATTATTATTATTATTATTATTATTATTATTATTATTATTATCATTGTTATTATTATTATTATTATTATTATTATTATTATTATTATTATTATTAAAATAAAAAATATCATAACAGTAATAATAACACTAATATTACTATATTATAATAGTAATCATATATTGTTATTGTTATTATTATTACTACTTTTATTATTATCCTTATTATTATTAGTAGTAGTAGTAGTATAATTACAAAAATAAATATTATAACTGAAATAATTACAATAATAACGATTATAATTGAAATAATTATATCATTATTACTACTTCTATCATTATCATTATTATTATTTGTATTATTAGTATAATTACAAAAATAATTATTATAACTGAAATAATTACAATAATAACGATTATAATTGAAATAATGATATTAATACGTATTATAGAATCGCCATTATTGTCATTATTTCTGTTTTTATTATTATTATTGTTGTTTCTATTATAGTTATTTCTAATAATAGTATAATTACCAAAAAAATATATATGGCGCAAGTTGTACAATAATAATGATAATAATGATGATAATGATGATAATGATGATAATTATTTCAATAATTGCAATAATGATGATAATAAGGATGATAATGATGATGATAATAAGGATGATAATGATGATGATAATAAGGATGATAATGATGATGATAATGATGATAATGATGAGAATGATGATAATAAGGATGAAAATAACAATAATAGTCTCTATTTATAATTAAAAAGGAAAAATAAAAAAAATCCCAAAAGTCGAAAAAGTAGAAAAATCAAGCAAAATCTAGCATTTTCAGAGTGTATGCAGAAATGCCATTTTTATCGATTTGAATGATGATTTTGGCACTTCTTAGAATAATAATGATAACTTTTATCAGAATTGTATTAATCTTAACAATAATGATGATAACATTAAGAATAATGAATACTGTGATAAAAATAAGATTTTATCAAGAATTCTGATAATAGCAGGAATACTGTATTATGATTATCATTATTATTATTATTATTATTATTATTATTATTATTATTATTATTATTATTATTATTATTATTATTGTTTTATTATTATTATTATTATTATTATTATTATTATTATTATTATTATTATTATTATTATTATTACAATAAAAAATGTTATCACAGTAATAATAACTCTAATAACAATTATAATTTTAATGATAATTATAATAGTAATCCTAATATTGTTATTATTATTACTACTATTATAATTGTCATTATTATTATTTATATTATTAGTATAATTGCAAAAATAAATGTTATAACTGAAATAATAACAAAAAGAATGATAATAATTGAAATAATGATATTAATACGTTTTATAAAATCCTAATTATTGTCATTATATTTGTTTTTATTACTATTATTATTGTTTCTATTCTTATTATTATTTCTACTAATAGTATAAATACCAAAACATTATATATGGCGCCAGTAATTGCAATAATAATTATAATAATTATTGTTTCTATTATTATTATTATTTCTAATAATAGTATAATTACCAAAAAATATATATATGGCGCCGGTATTTACAATGATAATGCTAATAACGATGAAAATTATTGCAATAATTGCAATAATGATGATAATAAGGATGATAATGATGATGATAATGATGATAATAATGAGAATAATGAAAATGATGATGACAATAATAACAATAGTATTCATTATTTTTTTTTTTTTTTTTTTAATAGGGAAAAGAAAGAAAATCCTAAAAGTCGAAAAGGCAGCAAAATTTAGCGAAATTGAGCCTTTTCAAAGTGTACGCAATAATGCCGTGTTTCTCAATTTATCTGAATTGTATTATTCTTGATACTAATGATGATACAATTGAGAATAATTAGAAATGTGATAAAATGTGATTTTATCAAGAATTCTGATAATAACAGGTATTCTTGTATTATTATTATTATTATTATTATTATTATTATTATTATTATTATTATTATTATTATTATTATTATTATTATTATTATTATCATTATTATTATTAAGATTATTATTATTATTATCATTATTATTATTATTATTACAATAAAAAATATTATAACTGTAATAATAAAACTAATAACAATTATAATGGAAATAATAATTATAAAAGTAATCAAATATTGTTATTATTTTTACTACTATTATTATTTTCATTATTATTTTCATTATTAGTATTATTCCAAAAATGAATATTATAACTGAAATAATTACAATAATAACGATAATCATTAAAATAATGATATTAATACGTATTAAAAAACCGTTATTATTGTCATTATATTGGTTATATTATTATTATTATTGTTTCCATTGTTATTATTATTTCTCCTAATAGTAGAATTACCAAATATATATATATATATATGTCCAGTAATTACAATAATAATGATAATAATGATGATAATGATGCTAATTATTGCAATAATGATGATAATAATGACGATAATGATGATGATAATGATGAGAACGATGAGAATGATGGGAATGATGATAATAATGATTCTAATAACAATAATAGTCTCCATTTATAATAAAAAAGGAAAAAGAAAAAAAGTCCCAAATCATGACAATAATGATGATAAAAGTGTTATTTTATCAAGAATTCTGATCATAACAGGAATACTTGTATTATTATTGTTATTATTATGATTATTATTATAGTTATTATTATTACAATAAAACATATTAGAACTGTAATAATAATAAAAAGTCGAAAAAGTAGAAAAATCAAGCAAAATCTAGCATTTTCAGAGTGTATGCAGAAATGCCATTTTTATCGATTTGAATGATGATTTTGGCACTTCTTAGAATAATAATGATAACTTTTATCAGAATTGTGTTAATCTTAACAATAATGATGATAACATTAAGAATAATGAATACTGTGATAAAAATAAGATTTTATCAAGAATTCTGATAATAGCAAGAATACTGTATTATGATTATCATTATTATTATTATTATTATTATTATTGTTATTATTATTATTATTATTATTATTATTGGTTTTATTATTATTATTATTATTATTATTATTATTATTATTATTATTATTATTATTATTATTACAATAAAAAATGTTATCACAGTAATAATAACTCTAATAACAATTATAATTTTAATGATAATTATAATAGTAATCCTAATATTGTTATTATTATTACTACTATTATAATTGTCATTATTATTATTTATATTATTAGTATAATTGCAAAAATAAATGTTATAACTGAAATAATAACAAAAAGAATGATAATAATTGAAATAATGATATTAATACGTTTTATAAAATCCTAATTATTGTCATTATATTTGTTTTTATTACTATTATTATTGTTTCTATTCTTATTATTATTTCTACTAATAGTATAAATACCAAAACATTATATATGGCGCCAGTAATTGCAATAATAATTATAATAATTATTGTTTCTATTATTATTATTATTTCTAATAATAGTATAATTACCAAAAAATATATATATGGCGCCGGTATTTACAATGATAATGCTAATAACGATGAAAATTATTGCAATAATTGCAATAATGATGATAATAAGGATGATAATGATGATGATAATGATGATAATAATGAGAATAATGAAAATGATGATGACAATAATAACAATAGTATTCATTATTTTTTTTTTTTTTTTTTAATAGGGAAAAGAAAGAAAATCCTAAAAGTCGAAAAGGCAGCAACATTTAGCGAAATTGAGCCTTTTCAAAGTGTACGCAATAATGCCGTGTTTCTCAATTTCGATAATGATTTTGGATATTATTAGTGTAACAATGATAACTTTTATCTGAATTGTATTATTCTTGATACTAATGATGATACAATTGAGAATAATTAGAAATGTGATAAAATGTGATTTTATCAAGAATTCTGATAATAACAGGTATTCTTGTATTATTATTATTATTATTATTATTATTATTATTATTATTATTATTATTATTATTATTATTATTATTATTATTATTATTATCATTATTATTATTAAGATTATTATTATTATTATCATTATTATTATTATTATTACAATAAAAAATATTATAACTGTAATAATAAAACTAATAACAATTATAATGGAAATAATAATTATAAAAGTAATCAAATATTGTTATTATTTTTACTACTATTATTATTTTCATTATTATTTTCATTATTAGTATTATTCCAAAAATGAATATCATAACTGAAATAATTACAATAATAACGATAATCATTAAAATAATGATATTAATACGTATTAAAAAACCGTTATTATTGTCATTATATTGGTTATATTATTATTATTATTGTTTCCATTGTTATTATTATTTCTCCTAATAGTAGAATTACCAAATATATATATATATATATATATATATATATATGTCCAGTAATTACAATAATAATGATAATAATGATGATAATGATGCTAATTATTGCAATAATGATGATAATAATGACGATAATGATGATGATAATGATGAGAACGATGAGAATGATGGGAATGATGATAATAATGATTCTAATAACAATAATAGTCTCCATTTATAATAAAAAAGGAAAAAGAAAAAAAGTCCCAAATCATGACAATAATGATGATAAAAGTGTTATTTTATCAAGAATTCTGATCATAACAGGAATACTTGTATTATTATTGTTATTATTATGATTATTATTATAGTTATTATTATTACAATAAAACATATTAGAACTGTAATAATAATACTAATAATAATGATAATGGTTATAATGATTATAATAGTAATTATAAAATTATTATTATCATTATTATTACTTTCATTATTAATATAATTGCAAAAATAAATATTATAACTGAAATCATTACAAAGATAACAATAATAATTGAAATAATGATAATAATATTAATTATAAAATTGTTATTTTTATTATTTTTATTGATATTATTATTATTATTATTGTTTCTATTGTTATCAATATTTCTACTAATAGTATAATTACCAAAAAAAATATATGGCGCCAGTAATTATAATAATGATGATAATAATGATGAGAATGATGAGAATTATGATTTTGGCAATTATTAGTGTAATAATGATAACTTTTATCAGAATTGTATTAATCATGATGATAATAACAATAGTAGTCTCCATTTATAATTAGAAAATGAAAAAAAATAAAAATCCCAAAAGTCAGAAAAAAACAAAATCTAGCGAAATCTAGCCTTTTCAGTGTGTACGCAAAAATGCCGTTTTTTCGATTTGAATGATTATTTTGGTTATTATTAGTGTAATAATGATAACTTTTATCAGAATTGTATAAATCCTGACAATAATGATAAAATTGAGAATAAATAGATTTGTGATAGAAGTGTGATTTTATCAAGAATTCCGATAATGACAGGAATACTTGCATTGTTATTATTATTATTATTATTATTATTATTATTACTATTATTATTATTATTATTGTTATTATTATTATTATTACAAAAAATATTATAACTTCAATTATAACATTAGTAACAATTATAATGGTAATAATAATTAGTAATCATAATATTGTTTTTATTATTACACCTGTTATTATTATCTCTATTATTATTTTTATTAGTAGTATAATTCCAAACATAAATATTATAACCATAATTATTACAATAATAACGATGATAATTGAAATAATGATATTAATACGTATTATAAAATCGTTTATTATTGTAATTATTTTTGTTATTATTATTATTATTGTTTCTATTGTTATTATTATTTCTACTAATAGTAAAATTACAAAAAATATATATATATGGCGCCAGTAATTACAATGATAATGATAATAGTGATGATAATTATTGATATAAGAGCAATAATGATGATAATAATGAAGATAATGATGATAATAATGATGATGATAATGGTGATAATGATAAGAATGATGAGAATGATGATAATAAAGATGATAATAACAATAATAGTCTCAATTTATAATAAAAAAGGAAAAACATAATCCCAAAAGTCGAATAAGCAACAAAATCTAGGGAAATCTAGCCTTTTCAGAGCGTACGCAAAAATACAGTTTTTTTCGATTTAAATGAAGATTTAAGCAAATATTAGTGTAATAAGGATTCCTTTTATCAGAATTGTATTAAGCATGACAAAAATGATGATCAAATTGAGAATAATGAGAACTGTGATAAAAGTGTGATTTTTTCAAGAATTCTGATAACAACAGGAATACAAGTAATATTATTATTATTATTGA
This sequence comes from Penaeus chinensis, assembly GCF_019202785.1. NCBI lineage: Eukaryota > Metazoa > Arthropoda > Malacostraca > Decapoda > Penaeidae > Penaeus > Penaeus chinensis. Next base: position 23,637,399 of record NC_061830.1, read on the forward strand.
TATTATTACTATTATTATAATTAATGTTATTATTATTATTATTATTATTATTATTATTATTATTATTATTATTATTATTATATTATTATCAATACAATAAAAATTATTATAATTTAATAATAACACTAATAACAATTATAATGTTAATAATAATAATAATAGTAATCATAATATTGTTATTATTATTACTACTCTTATTATTATCAGTATTATTATTCTTATTATCAGTATAATTGTAAAAATAAATATTATACCTGAAATAGTTACAATAATTACGATTATAATTGATTTAATTTCTATTGTTATTATTATTTCTACTAATAGTATAATTACCAAAAAATATATATGGCCCCAGTAATTACAATAATAATGATAATAATGATGATAATGATGATAATTATTGTAATAATTGCAATAATGATGATAATAATTATGATAATGATGATTATAATGATGAACATGATGATTATAATGATGAACATGATGAGAATGATGAGAATGAGGATAATAATAATAACAATAATAGTCTCCATTTAAAATAAAAAAATTAAAAAGAAAATAAATCCCATATGTCGAAAACTAGCAAAATCAAGTTAAATCTAGCCTATAAAGAGTGTATAAAATTTAGAATAATGAGAACAGTGATAAAAGTGTGATTTTATCAAGAATTCTGATAATAACAGGAATACTTCTATTATTATTATTATTATCATTATTATTATTATTATTATTATTATTATTATTATTATTACTATTATTATTATTATTATTATTATTATTATTATTATTACAATAAAAAATATTATAACTCTTATTATTATCAGTATTATTATTTTTATTATCAGTATAATTGTAAAAATAAATATTATACCTGAAATAGTTACAATAATTACGATTATAATTGATTTAATTTCTATTGTTATTATTATTTCTACTAATAGTATAATTACCAAAAAATATATATGGCCCCAGTAATTACAATAATAATGATAATAATGATGATAATGATGATAATTATTGTAATAATTGCAATAATGATGATAATAATTATGATAATGATGATTATAATGATGAACATGATGATTATAATGATGAACATGATGAGAATGATGAGAATGAGGATAATAATAATAACAATAATAGTCTCCATTTAAAATAAAAAAATTAAAAAGAAAATAAATCCCATATGTCGAAAACTAGCAAAATCAAGTTAAATCTAGCCTATAAAGAGTGTATAAAATTTAGAATAATGAGAACAGTGATAAAAGTGTGATTTTATCAAGAATTCTGATAATAACAGGAATACTTCTATTATTATTATTATTATCATTATTATTATTATTATTATTATTATTATTATTACTATTATTATTATTATTATTATTATTATTATTATTATTATTAGTGTAATTATTATTATTATTATTATTATCATTATTATTATTATTATTATTATTATTATTATTATTATTATTATTGTT
>NC_061830.1:23638979-23646479 GCF_019202785.1 Penaeus chinensis
ATAATAATGATAATAATGATGATAATGATGGTAGTTATTGCAATAATTGCATTAATGATGATAATAATGATGGTAATAACAATAATTGTCTCCATTTATAATAAAAAGGAAAAATAAAAAAATCACAAAAGTCGAAAAAGCATCAAAATCTAGCCTTCTCAGAGTATACGCATAAATGCAGTTTTTCTCGATTTCAATTATTATTTTGGCAATTATTAGTGTAATCATGATACCTTTTATCAGTATTGTATTGGTCATGACAATTATCCTGATAAAATTGAGAATAATGAGAACTCTGATAAAAGTGTGGTTTTATCAAGAATTCTTATAAGAACAGGAATACTTGTATCATTATTATTATTTATGTTATTATTATTATTATTATTATTATTATTATTATTATTATTATTATTATTATTATTATTATTATTATTATTATTATTATTATTATTATAATTATTATTATTATTATTATTATCATATCATTATTATTTTTATTATTATTTTTATTATTGTTATTACAATCAAAAATACTATAACTGTAAAAATAACACTAATAACAATTATAATGGTAATAATAATTATAATAGTAATCATAGTATTGTTATTATTATTACTACTGTTATTATTATCATTACAAAATTGCAAAAATAAATATTTTAACTGAAATAATTACAATAATAACGATAATAATTGAAATGATGATATTAATACATATTATAAAATTTATATTATTGTCATTATTTTTGTTATCATTATTAGTATTATTGTTTCTATTGTTATTATTTTTATTAATAGAATAATTACCAAAAAATATATATGGCGCCAGTAATTACAATAATAATGATAATAATGATGCTAATGATGATAATTATTGCAATAATTGCAATAATGCTGATAATAATGCTGATAATGATGATGAGAATGATGATAATAATGATGATAATAACAATAATAATCTTCACATAATAAAATGATAAAAAAGAAAAAAAATCCCAAAAGTTGAAAAATCAGTAAAATCTAGCGAAATCTAGCCTTTTCAGTGTACGCAAAAATGCCGTTTTTTTCATTTTCAATGATGATTTTGGCAATTATTAGTGTAATAATGATAACTTTTATCGGAATTGTATTAATCATGACAATAATGATGATAAAATTGATGATAATGAGAACTCTGATCAAAGTGTGATTTTATCAAGATTTCTGATAATAACAGGAATACTTATTATTATTATTATTATTATTATTATTATTATTATTATTATTATTATTATTATTATTATTATTATTATTATTATTATTATCATTATTATCATTATTATTATTATTTATTATTATTATTATTGTTATTATTATTACAATAAATTATATCATAGCTTTAATAATAACACTAATAACAATGGTAATAATAATTATAATAGTAATCATAATATTGTTATTATTATTACTACTGTTATTATTATCAGTATTATTATTTTTATTATTTGTAAAATTGCAAACATAAATATTATAACTGAAATAATTACAATAATAACGATAATAATTGAAATAATAAAATATAAAATTATAAAAATACGTGTTATAAAATCGTTATTATTGTCATTATTTTGTTATTATTGCAATAATTGCAATAATGATGATAATAACGATGATAATGATGATGATGATAATGATGATAATGATGATAATTATGAGAATGATGATAATAATGATGATAATTATAATAATGGTCTCCATTTATAATGAAAAGCGAAAAAGAAAAAAACATCCAAAAGTCGAAAAAGCAGCAAAATCTAGCGAAATCTAGCGTTTTCAGAGTATACGCAAAATGCAGTTTTTTTCAATTTCAATGATGATTTTGGCAATTATTAGTGTAATAATGATAACTTTTATCAGAATTGTATTAATCATGACAATAATGATGATAAAATTGAGAATAATGAGAACTGTGATAAAAGTGTGATTTTATCAAGAATTCTGATAATAACAGGAATACTTGTATTATAACTATGATTATTATTATTATTATTATTATTATTATTATTATTATTATTATTATTATTATTATTATTATTATTATTATTATTATTATTATTAATATTATTATTTTTATTATTATTACAATAAGAATATTATAACTGTAATTATCATTATTATTGTTCTAAATATTAGTATAATTAAATAAATATTATAACTGAAATAGTTACAATAATAACGCTAACAATTGAAATAATGATATTAATACGTGTTATAAAATTGTTAATATTGGCATTATTTTTGTTACTATTATTATTATTTTTTCTATTGTTATTATTATTTCTACTAATAATATAATTACCAAAAAAAATATATATATATATTGCGCCAGTAATTACAATAATAATGATGATAATAATGATAATGATGATAATTATTACAATAATTTCAATAATTATGATAATAATGATGATAATGATGATGAGAATGATGAGAATGATGAGATGATGAGAATGATGAGAATAATGATGAGAATGATGATAATTATTCCAATAATTGCAATAATAATGGTGATAATGATGATAATAATGATAATTATTGCAATAATTTCAATAATGATGATAATAATGATGATAATGATGATGAGAATGATGAGAATGATGAGAATAATGATGATAAAGATAATAATGATGAGAATGGTGATAATAATGATGATAATTATAATAATGGTCTCCATTTATAATAAAAAAGGAAAAATAAAAAAAATCCGAAAGTCGAAAAAGCAGCAAAATCAAGCGAAATCTAGCCTTTTTAGAGTGTACGCAATGATGCCGTTTTTTCGATTTCAATGATGATTTTGGGAATTATTAGTGTAATGATGACTTTGATCAGAATTGTATTACTCATGACAATAATAATGATAAAATTGAGAATAATGAGAACTGTGATAAATGTATGATTTTATCAAGAATTCTGATAATAACAGGAATACTTGTATTATAACTATGATTATTATTATTATTATTATTATTATTATTATTATTATTATTATTATCATTATTATTATTATTATTATTATTATTATTATTATTATTATTATTATTATTATTATTATTATTATTATTATTATTATTATTATAATTACTATTATTATTATTATTTCTATTATTATTATTATTATTATTATTATCATTATTACAATAAAAAATATTATAACTGTAATAATAACACTAATAACAATTATAATGGTAATAATAATTATAATAGTAATCATAATATTGTTATTATTATTACTACTGTTATTATTATCATTATTATTATTTTTATTATTATTATAATTGCAAAAATAAATATTATAACTGATATAATGACAATAGTAACGATAATAATTGAAATAATGATATTAATACGTATTATAAAATCGTTATTATTGTCATTATTTTTGTTATTGTGATCATTATTTCTACTAATAGTATAATTACCCAAGAAAATATATATGGCGCCAGGAATTACAATAATAATGATAATAATGATGATAATGATGATAATTTAAACAATAATTGCAATAATGATGATTATAATGATGATATTGATGATGATAATGATGAGAATGATGAGAATGAGGATAATAATGATGATAATAACAATAATAGGCTCCATTTATAATAAAAAAAGGAAAAAGAAAAAATCCCAAAAGTCGAAAAAGCAGCAAAGTCTAGCGAAATCTAGCCTTTTCAGAATGTACGCAAAAATGCCGTATTTCGATTTCAATGATGATTTTTGGAATTATTAGCGTAATAATGATAACTTTTTTTTGCAATAATGATGATCATGATGATGATAATGATGATAATGACGGTAATGATTATGCTAATGATAAAAATGATGATAACGATGCTAATAACGATACTAACAACAATAATAATGTCCAATTGTAATAAAAAAAAGGAAAAGAAAAAAAATCCCAAAAGTCGAAAAAACGGCAAAAACAGGCCAAATATAGCCTTTTCAGAGTTTACTCAAACATTTTTAAATTTCGACAGTATTTAGGGAAAAAAGGATAATAATAATATTATTATTATTATTATCAATATTATTATTATTATTATTATTATTATTACTATTATTATTATTATTATTATTATTATTATTATTATTATTATTATTATTATTACTGCTACTGCTACTACTACTACTACTACTATTATTATTATTATTATTATTATTATTATTATTATTATTATTATTATTATTATTATTATTATTATTATTTTCATCATTATTATTATGAATATTATTATTATTATTATTATTATTATTATTATTATTATTATTATTATTATTATTATTATTATTATTATTATTATTATAATTATTACTAATACTATTATTATTATTATTATTATTATTATTATTTTTCGATTTTAATGATGATTTTGACAATTATTAGGGTAAAAAGGATAATAATAATAAGCATAATTGCATTAATCATGACCATAATGATGATAAGAATGAAAATAATGAGATTTTTGATAAAATCATAATTATAATATGAATTTTGATAATAATACGAATAATTGCAATATTACCCTTATTAGTATGATCATTATTATTGTTATTATTATTATTATTATTATTATTATTATTATTATTATTATTATTATTATTATTATTATCATTATTATTACTACTAATACTACTACTAATATTATTATTGCAAAACAAATATTATAACTGTAATTATAAATAATAACAATAATAAGGAATTATTATTATTGTTATTATTATTATTACAATTGTTATAATTATTTATATTTTTTATTATTAGTATTATTGTAAAACATATATATATATATAACTGTAATAATTGCAATAATAACGATAATATTGTAAAAAATGATTTTAATCAATATCATAATGTCGTTATTTTCTTATTATTGTTGTTATAAATGTTATTATTATTAATAATATTTTTATTATAAGGATAATTGGAAAAAAATATAAAACTGTAATAATTAATATACTATTGATCATATTGATAATAGTAAAACAAATTGTTCTATATTTGTTATTATTATTATTATTATTGTTTTTATAACTTTTATTATTTCTATTATTTGTATTATCAGCAAAAAAGAAATATATATATATATATATATATATATATATATATATATATATATATATATATATATATGGCCTCAATAATTACAATAACAATGAAAATAATGATAATTATAATAAATATGAAAGTGCGATTTTTGTTATTATATTTATTATTATTGTTTTTATTGTTTTTATTATGTATGTTATGAGTATAATTAGTAAAGAAATATATAGGGCGACAATAAGTATAATAATAATGATAATAATGATGATAATGATGATAATAAGTGCAATAATGATGATAATGATGATGATAATGATGATAATGACGGTAATGATGATTGTAATGATGGTAATGATGATATCGATGCTAATAATAAAGATAACAACAATAATAATGTAAAAAAAAAGGAAAAAGAAAAATAATCCCAAAAGTCGAAAAAGCGGCAAAAACAAGCGAAATATAGCCTTTTGAGAGCTTACTAAAAAATGACGTTTTTTCGATTTCAATGATCATTTTGACAATAATTAGGATATAAAGGATAATAATAAGCATAATTGCATTAATCAATCATAATGATGATAACAATGAAAATAATGAGAATTTGGGTAAAATCATAATTATAATATTAATTTTGATAATAATGCGAATAATTGCAATATTATCATTATTAGTATCATTATTATTATTATTATTATTATTATTATTATTATTATTATTATTATTATTATTATTATTATTATTATTATTATTATTGCAAAAAAAAATATTACAACTGTAATTATAAAAAATAACAATAATAATGAAAATAACACTAATGATAATTATCATAATATGGTTATTATTGTTATTATCATTATTATAATTTTTATTATAATTTTTAATATTTTTATTATTAGTATAATTATACAAAATATAACTGTAATAAGTGCAATAATAACGATAATATTGTAAATCATTATTTTAATAATTATTATAATGTCGTTATTTTTGTTGTTATTGTGGGTTGTGTAATGAAGTGAGTTGTGAGTGCCATGTTGTGATGCCAGTGCATACGTATTGTGATGCCATTATTATCGTACGTAGTTAGTAATAATTATGTGATTATATATTATACACTGTCTTTTGTGTGATATGTTCTACCATGTAAATATATAATTTTATTATGAGGATAATTACAAAAAATATGGCCGCAATAATTACAAGAATAATGAAAATAATGATAATTATAATAAATATGGTAGTTCGATTTTTTTTATTATTTTTATCATTATTGCTTTTATGGTTTTTATTTCTGTTATGAGTATAATTAGCAAACAATATATATAGCGACAATAATTACAATTATAATGATAATAATGATGATAATGATTATAATAATTGCAATAATGATGATAATGATGATAATGACGGTAATGATGATGGTAATGATGGTAACGAAAAAGCGGCAAAAACAAGCGAAATATAGCCTTTTGAGAGCCTTTTGTATATAAATACAATATTTGGCAGCACCGGGATTGTAGGAGGGTTCATGACTGGGCTAGCACTACGCAAGCTGAGTTGGCAGGAATACTCATGGCCACCGAATTTCTATTGAATCAAGGCTCAGGGGTCATTTTCTGCGATTCACAGTGTGCTCTCCAGGCTCTGAACTCTAGACAAAGGTGCGGGAAATATTGTAAATGACAGGGTAAACGTGTATCGTGCAAAAGAACATGGCCATAATATACGTTTTGTGTGGATTCCATCGCATGTTGGAATCCCAAGGCATGATCAGCATGTAACAAACAGAGCGTGGATATAGATCTTGTGATACCTCTTTCTAGGATTTTATACATCATTAAAGCTTCCTTCAGAGAGGACTTGACTGAGTTGATTTATTCTCAACGGCCTGAAAGCTGTAGCATAAAGCACTATGACCGGTTTAGGCAAGATTCATTCATCTATGGTTTATATAAAACAAGAACAAGACAGTGTGATGTTGTGACTGCAAGAATCAGGCTTGGATATAGATTGTACTGGCAGGTCAGTACAGTTTGTAATGTCGAAGAAACTAAGTGCAAACTGTGTAATGAACAATATAAGCGAACACTTGTACATTATATCTCAGAGTGCCATGTGTTACAGCCTTTCAGACCACCTAGCACGAGGTACGGAGAGCTATGTAACTACTTAATTTCATCTGTCTTAGAAAATATACTCATATTGTATTCTAAATTTGGAATGTAGTATCACATGACCGCATATCAAATGTATTAATGCTTTTCCATGCCCAAGTTATATACCGGCGTGGCAGATGAGTAGATAAAGGACTGTGCAATTGTTCCTTTCCTTGAACTGATAAAGTACTTATCATAACAATGTTATAGGCTAAAATTCAAATGTAATACCACTATGTAATGTTATGACCATGTATT
>NC_061830.1:23668979-23713979 GCF_019202785.1 Penaeus chinensis
AAGGCAAGATCATAGAATTCTTCCTCTTCCCTTCGGGTTGAGCATCCACCTGCTGGCAGTGGGAACCCAGGTGTAGCAAAGTTATAATCTATTCTAGAATATCAACTTAATATACTCTGATTCATATAGCCTTTTTACAGCCTTTCAGGGCTGCGAGATAGAGTAACCAGCAATGTGCTGTTTAGGAGACCCAAGCCCAAGAACGTTAAGCATTCAGCTTTAGTCAGAACCAGAACTTAACACAGATGTCGTTTGTTTTCCTGACAGGGACTGAGTGAAAGTTCTATGACGGTATGATATTTAATGAACAGGTTGCACTCATTAGGGAGGTCTATAAATAATTCAGTCATGAGAAATTTTGATAGTTGCGTACATCACCAATTTAATCACAGCGGGGGTGATGCACGTGGAAATCAACACCAGATGTAAAAAAAAAATGACTCACGAACATATACCCCTAAGTTGGCGTCCCAACTCCATAAGTATTTTTAGACAGAGTATTAGCACGACCCTAATTTAAAAAAGTTAATCTCCAACCCAGAATGTTAACATAAAAAGAATTGTGCTGAGGAACTCACTTGTGTAACGACAGGAAAACGTGTTGTGAGAAATTTACGTAGCGTCGGAAGCCAAGTAAAAAAAATAAAACACCAAAAGGGCATAGATCACGAAGACTGCCTGAATACCCACAAGGCCAGGCAGGAATCAACCAAGGCAAAGTAAAATAAAAAACAAACAAACGGCAAAGACAAGCTAAAACGGCCCTAAAAATACGGGCGAGAATGTGGAAGATCTTTATCCCAGGAGGTACGGATCCTCACGCTGGGGAAAAAAAAGAACAAGAGAAACAACCAATCATATAAACAACAACCCAGCTTAAAAATAGGAAATGGCACATTGGAGTCACGGATCCTCAAGCAGTGTCCCTTCTATGTGAGTGGTCCTTTTTATGCTATGACCCTTTCCAGATACCCGATATATCTGGAAAGTGTCATCACCCATAGCTTGAAACAGCTGACATCAGTTCCAAAGGCTGCTGACGTATCTCTCTATATCTCTCTAGTGCTGCTTTGGGTTTTCGTTGAAGAGAGTGCACCCTGCAAATAGTCATGCAGCATGTCACACGCCAAAGTCCAACAGAGACCAGATGTCTCCTACACACAACCATAAGAATACTTATCCTGGCGTGAAGCGAGGTAAATCCAAAGCGAAGTAATTCCAAAGCGAGCACAATACCGAGAGCGGAACCACTGTCTAGCATAGAAGTCAGGACCGAACTCTCTTCCCCTTTCTTTGTCTTTCTTTGTTGGATTTCTTGGCTATCAACCAGCGGCATGTGGCCAACGTTATTAAGCCAATGGATCCTATTTATTCTATCAATCTATATAAGGTCATAAAGTTTTGTCTCCCTTAAAAAAGTGATTACTTTATTTATTATTTTTTCATCATTTGATAATATATTTGATAATGTGAAATCTTTGTTTTTTTGTCTGAAATAATTTTTTAGTTTTTGTCTATTGTTGCTGTAGTGGTTGCATATTGTGAGTATATGGTTTATTGTTAGGTTACTATTGCAATGGGGGCATTGTGGAGGGAAATTTTTCTCAATATAGGGAGTGAGGTGGGTGAGTCTTGTAGCGTTGACCCTAAGTCGGGCCAACACCACCTCCTCCCTTCTGTCTTTCCTGTGGGATGTGTCCCACAGGTCTATGGTTTGCTTGATATTGTTTGTGAGTTGGAGGTTGGTCCACTCACTTTGCCACAGGAGATATATTTTTGCTTTTATAAGAGACACAAAACACCTGAGATCTGTACGAACTATGGTAGTGTCCAGATCGCCAGTTGACCCGGCTAGTTTGTCAGCCTGTTCATTACCATGGATACCAGAGTGACCTGGTACCCATATTAGCTTGATTGATTTGTTGGCACCGTGTAACTTACGAATGATATTACCCAGCAGTTCATTTTTGGTGGTTTCTAAGGATTTAATAGCTTTAAGTGCACTTAATGAATCGGAAAAAATGACTATTCTATCGTGGGTCGTCGATAGTGCAAAATCAATAGCTTAATCAATGGCAAAAAGTTCGGCAAGAAAAATCGATGTATGATTCGGCAGTCTAAACTTTAGTTCACATTCAGTCGACCATACACCCGCACCTACACACTCATTTGTCTTGGAGCCGTCGGTATATATATGAAAAAAAGGGAGATGTTTAATAAGGATCTCTCTGAACCTCTGGCGTACCTCACCCTCCAGCGCCATGGCCTTGGCTGATGGAAGCCAGGCTTCCATGATAGAAAAATTGGGTGTTTCCCATGGTGCTATATTTGACTGAACCAGGGTATCGATGGTAGAGAGATCTATACCGACATTCTCGACGAGGTCGTGGAGTCTCGTGGCAAAGGGCCTAGTGCCTCCATTGCCATTAGGGTGGCTCGGGTCTCGAGCCACCTTTGCGGCATAGGTCAGTGCTAACTGGCCGCATCTGAGTCGGAGGGGAGGTACTCCTGACTCCACCTCAAGACGCTCGATCCGAGTACATTTTAGGGCTCCAAGACACACACGCAAACAAGCATTCTGCACAGCATCCAATCCTTTCAAACTTGTTTTCGATGCCGAACCATACACGATTGACCCATAGTCTACTTTAGACCTAATCAGGGCTTTATATATCATTAGCAAAGACTGTCTATCAGCTCCCCATTTATTGCCAGAAATGCACTTTATTAAATTTAGTGCTCTTTAACATTTATTTTTTAATTGACCAATGTGGTCTTTCCAATTGAGTCTACTATCAAAAAGTAGCCCAAGAAATCTTGCAGAATTTTGAATAGTAGGTGGTTGTCTAGAGTTAGCCTGATGTTCGGCTTCCTCCTATGTGAAAAAATTACCCCAATAGTCTTTCTAATGGAAAACTTAAAACCCCACTGGAGGCCCCAGTTATGAATCATATCCAGTGCCAATTGGATGCGATTTGCTGAGAATTCTGCATTATTGCTGGAATGCCACAATGCACAATCATCAGCGTACAGTGAGTATTTAAGATTCCGAGGAGGAGCTGGTAAGATGTCATTGATCATACATAAAAATAATGTTGGTGACAAGACACTTCCTTGTGGGACCCCGTTTGCCTGGACAAAAATGTCCGAAAAAGTGATATTGTCAGAAAACAATTTGACAGAAAACGTTCTGTCAGAAATGAAATTTTGTATAAAACAAGGTAAGTTTCCACGTAATCCGAAAGCATAAAGTTTTCTGAGTAGGCCATATCGCCATGTCATGTCGTAGGCTTTTTCTATATCTAAAAATACTGAAATAAAAAAATCTTTTTTGGCAATTGCCTCTTGAATATGACTGTCCAGCTTTACTAGTTGATCGAGAGTTTGGCGTCACTTTCGGAAACCGCACTGCTCGTCAACTAGTAAATTATTGGAATTTAAAAAATGCAATAGCCTACTATTAACAATTCTTTCCATGACCTTGCATAAGCAACTTGTCAACGCAATTGGGCGGTAGGAGATGGCAAATCTGGGATTACCCCCTCCTTTCAATATGGGAATGATGTGGGCGAAGTGCCATGAGTTTGGAAAAGTGTGGCCTGGGGATGTTCCTCTACAGGCTTCTAGGGCTCGGACAAGCTCATTCATTGTAAGATCTTGGTTGTAATCAAAGTCATCTCCTGTGGCAAAGTGAATTGGTTGCAGCTCAGCCGCTTCCTTGATGGGCAGGAATGCGTGATGATAGTTTGCTGAGCTGCTTATATGAGAGAACTGCCTGGCGAGTGCATTAGCAATGTCTCTAGGTGAATCGATGTTATTTCCCTCTTCAATGATGTTATTTATTTTAAAAGATGTTTTTTACTTATTGATTTTATTGATAGTGGACCAAACCTCTGATGTTTTTGTATTGCTGTTAATAGTAGAGACAAAGCTCCGCCAGGAGTCTCTTTTTGCTTGTCTAATTACTCTACGAGCCCTAGCTCTTGCTTGTTTATAATTGCAAAAGTTCTCATTTGTGATGTTATTTTTGAAAAGCCTGTAGGCCTTATTGCGTCGGCACAGCGCCCTGCGGCAATCTGGTGTCCACCATGGAACTCTATGCTTAACGCTATCTGTCGAAGTTTTAGGAATGGATAGCAAAGCTGCTTCTATAATCGAATTCTGAATATTGTTTACTTTATCATCAATGGTTTCTCCTACAAGTTCGAGCTTGACGCTCCTTGTGAAGGCGACCCAGTCTGCTCTTTTTACGTTAAATTTAGGCGCTGAAGGCGTTCTCACTGTGTCGCATGAATATTCAATCAAAATAGGAAGGTGATCGCTTCCCAACGAGTCATCAATGGTGTGCCACAGGCACTTGGCTGCTACTGATGAAGAGACCAGTGATATATCTATACAGCTCAAATTCCCGGTATTATCGTCCACCCGCGTGGGACTACCATCATTCAGAAGGACTAATTCAGACTCGTTAATCAGCTTAACTACTTGCTCATCTCTACCATCCACCCGTAGGGAACCCCATAACGTATGATAAGCATTAAAATCACCTAAAATTACTTTATTTTGTGGCAGACGTTCCTGAAGAGCAAAAAGCTCATCATAGATTATCACTTTATCAGGCGGACAATAAACTGAACATATAGCCAGATACGTGCCATTAATTTTTACTTTGCATGCGACAAACTCCAAAGTAGAATCAATAGTCACTTCTGTAAAAGGGAGGCTTTGGTGGATGTACATGGCGACTCCGCCTCCACCCCTACCCTCACGATCCTTCCGACATAAATGGTAGTTCCTGAGCGATACGACCTCGTCAGAGACGAGGTTTGTCAAATGAGTTTCTTGGAGAACTATAATATCGGGAGCATAGGACGAGGCTAATAATTTAAGGTCATTTACTTTAGATCTAATACTTCGACAGTTCCATTGTATAATGGTTGACGCGATGATTACCTTTTATGGGGTTTGGAAGTGCCTTGTCCACCTGTTTTTATTTTCTTTTTATGGGAGGGAGGCGCCTCCTCTCCCTCGCTTCCCGGGGACCTCTCACGAGATGGTTTGGAGACAGAAGCCTCCATGTCCTGCACTTCCTGGCGAGGGAGACGACTGACAGACTGCGACCTGCTTCTCTCTCGAGAAACCGATCGCGAGCCAGACGAAGTCCTCACAGGAGTAGCCCGGACGGGGAGGTGTGCTCCGGACTGTGATTCGGTATCATCCTCCTTATGTTGTTTAGGCTGGGTTGATGCAGCCATTTGATCGACCAATTTTGTCAGTTGATAAACTTTAATATTTAATTCTTTAACGGTTTGTTTGAGTTCGGCAATGTCCTTATCCTTGGCTGCAAGCTGTTGACTGGCATCACTTGCACTAGGGGTGTTGCTAGTTACCGCTGCAGCATAGGAAGTATCGGGTTTGTGTGTCAAACTTTCCACTTTCCTCTTAGCTTCAGTATAACTAACTTCATGCTTTCTCATATATGCCAATGTTTCAGTCTCCTTCTTCAGGATGCTGCACTCAGCAGATCCTGAATGATGGGGACCTTCACAGTTAGCACATTTGGAAATCTGGCTAGTACATGTGATGGTGTCATGGGCCTCAGCACATTTACGGCAAGTGAATTTAGAAGAATCTTTGTCAATACATCTTAATGTGGTGTGTCCGAATTTTTGGCATCTGTTACAATGCATTGGCTTTTGGACATAAGGTCTTACTTGTACACGTTCATAACCGACGTTGACATATTCAGGGATTTTATTCAAGGCAAAAGTAAAAAAACACAGTCCAGTTTTCGTTCGCACATTCCCGTCCTTCTTGGTCATACAATGAACGTCCACTACGTCTTGGTCCTTCATGCTCTCAAGAATTTCACTTTCATCCATCGTCCTCAAATCCCTGTGAAAGATTACTCCCTTACAGGTATTTGGGCCAATAGGAATAGTTACTCTTACTCGAAGATCATGAATTTGCGTCAGCTTAAGTAAATCCTTAATCTGGGAGTTGTATTGTACTTTAACAAGGAGGCTTCCATCTCGCAATTTTTTGACAAAATCAAAGTCGCCGTCCACTTGACCATCAAGGACCTTTTTGATGATAAAGGGGTTCACGTTCAAAAGCGACTGTTTTTCATTAACGCATTTTACATTCGCGAACCTTGCATTCTGGGTGGGGATTTTGAAAATTGGTCGTCTCGTCTTGTCATTAGTGGGGGTACCATTGTTCGTTGTCAGAGAGTGGTCATGAGTCGCCCCCCCTCCTTGAGGAGGAGAAGGGGTAGCCGGGGAGTCATTCATTCTGGGTATCGGACCAGGTCCGACTCCTCTGCTCAAAGTCGTAGTCCTGAAGGGACAAAAAACCTCTTAACTGTTGTTATCAACCTAACTGTAATAGCTAAGAGAGTGAATCAGTATTTCGTCCTCTACCCCCCCCCCCCCCCCCCAGTGGAAGCCTGGTTGCGTTCTCCAGTACCACAGAGGGATCGAGTTATGTGTGGGACACTTCCTTACCGCCGAACTTGCCTAGGCGAAGGACGGTAATTCAATGCCCACCCCCCAAGCGAATACGGGAGTTCCGAGGAACTCCGGTAGGCTCAGGAAAGTCACATTAAGATGAAAAGAGATCAGGACCAAAGAAAAAGTGCGCCCAAATGACGCCCCAGACTACTGGGCCTCCCTACCCAGGGGTCAAAGCCACAAGGGCTACCCTGGTGTAGAAGAGAGCTGCGGGTCTGGGGTGGGGTGCTGACTACTACTACTGTAGCCTCGTGTCACCTGCAAAGCAAGAGCACTGAAGGTGCTGGCAAAGCACAAATGTTCTGCAATTACAGGATTTTACTTTACGTTAGTTACTTTAAGAACTCAGAAACAATAATGTCAGGCGAGACGAGAGGCCCCGGGCTCCAGGGTAGCTTAAGTGGCACAAGACTTGTTACTTATTGTTGCTGCGTTTAAACAAGGTGTTCGCTCATCAGAGTTTCGACCACGAGTGATGAGTGTTCTCCTTTTTTTTTTTTTTTTTTTTTTTTTTTTTTTTTTTGGATTTCTTGGCTATCAACCAGCGGTACATGGCCAAGGTTATTAAGCCAATGGATCCTATTTATTCTGTCAATCTATATAAGGTCATAAAGTTTTGTCTCCCTTAGAAAAGCAATTACTTTATTTATTATGTTTTCATTATCGGATAGTAGATTTGATGTTCTGAATGGTATATTTTTTATTCTGCAGTAATTTATTATGGTTTGTCTATTATTGTTGAATTTATGGCAGGTTGTGAGGATATGGGCTATTGTAAGATGGCTTGTGCAATGGGGGCATTGTGGAGGGAATCTTTTTTCGATGTATGGTGTGAGGTGGGTGAGTCTTGTGGCGTTTGTTCTTAGGCGTGCCAACACCACCTCTTCTCTTCTTTCTCTTCTGTGGGATGTGTCCCACGGCTCTATTGTGTTCTTGATTTTGTTTGTGAGTTGGAGGTTGGTCCACTCACTTTGCCACAGGAGATGTATTTTTGCTTTTATAAGAGACACAAAACACCTGAGATCTGTACGAACTATGGTAGTGTCCAGATCGCCAGTTGACCCGGCTAGTTTGTCAGCCTGTTCATTACCATGGATACCAGAGTGACCTGGTACCCATATTAGTTTGATTGATTTGTTGGCACCGTGTAATTTACGAATGATATTACCCAGCAATTCATTTTTAATGGTTTCTAAGGATTTAATAGCTTTAAGTGAACTTAATGAATCGGAAAAAATGACTATTCTATCGTGGGTCGTCGATAGAGCAAAATCAATAGCTTTGTCAATGGCAAAAAGTTCAGCAAGAAAGATCGATGTATGATTCGGCAGTCTAAACTTTAGTTCACATTCAGTCGACCATACACCCGCACCTACACACTCATTTGTTTTGGAGCCGTCGGTATATATATGAGAAAAGGATAAATGCTTAATAAGGATCTCTCTAAACCGCTGGCGTACCTCACCCTCCGGCGCCATGGCCTTAGCTGATGGAAGCCAAGCTTCCATGATGGAAAAATTGGGTGTTTCCCATGGCGCTATGTTTGACTGAACCAGGGTATCAATAGTAGAGAGATCTATACCGACTTTCTCGACGAGGTCGTGGAGTCTTGTGGCAAAGGGCCTAATGCCTCCATTGCCATTGGGATGGCTCGGGTATCGAGCCACCTTAGCGGCATAGGTCAGGGCTAATTGGCCGCGTCTGAGTCGGAGGGGAGGTACTCCTGACTCCACCTCAAGACGCTCGATCCGAGTGCACTTCAGGGCTCCAAGACACACACGTAAACAGGCATTCTGCACAGCATCCAAACCTTTCAAACTTGTTTTCGATGCCGAGCCATACACGATTGACCCATAGTCTACTTTAGACCTAACCTAATATCATTAGCAAAGACTTCCTATCAGCTCCCCATTTATTACCAGCAATGCACTTTAATAAATTTAGTGCTTTTTGACATTTTTTCTTTAACTGACCAATGTGGTCTTTCCAATTAAGTCTACAATCAAAGAGTAGACCAAGAAATCTAGCAGAATTTTGAATGGGTATTGGGTGGTTATCTAAAGTTAGTCTGATATTTGGTATCTTTCTATGTGAAAAAATTACCCCAATACTCTTTCTAATGGAAAACTTAAAACCCCACTGGAGGCCCCAGTTATGAATCATATCGAATGCGAGTTGGATACGATTTGCCGAGAACTCTGCATTGTTGCTGGAATGCCACAATGCACAATCATCGGCGTACAGTGAGTATTTAAGATTTCGAGGGGGAGCTGGTAGGATGTCATTAATCATACATAGAAATAATGTTGGCGACAAGACACTTCCTTGTGGGACCCCGTTTGCCTGGACAAAAATGTCCGAAAAAGTGACATTGCCAGAAAATAATTTGACAGAAAACGTTCTGTCAAAATTAAATTTTGAATAAAACAAGGCAAGTTTCCACGTAATCCAAAAGCATAAAGTTTTCTGAGTAGGCCATATCGCCATGTCATGTCGTAGGCTTTTTCTATATCTAAAAATACTGAAATCAAAAATTCTTTTTTGGCAATTGCCTCTTGAATATGACTGTCCAGCTTTACTAGTTGATCGAGAGTTTGGCGTCCCTTTCGGAAGCCGCACTGCTCGTCAACTAGTAAATTACTGCTATTTAAAAAATGCAATAGCCTACTATTAACAATTCGTTCCATGACCTTGCATAAGCAACTTGTCAACGCAATTGGTCGGTAGGAGATGGCAGTTCTGGGATTACCCCCTCCTTTCAATACAGGAATGATGTGGGCGAAGTGCCATGAGTTTGGAAAAGTGTGGCTTTTCCAAATTTCATTGTACACTTCTAGCAACTTAATCATGTCGTCATGATTAAGATGCTTCATCATCTCATATCGAATCTCATCGGGGCCCGGGGATGTTCCTCTACAGGCTTCTAGGGCTCGGACAAGTTCATTCATTGTTAGGTCTTTATTATAATCAAAGTCATCTCCTGTGGCAAAGTGAATAGGCTGCAGCTCAGCGGCTTCCTTGGTGGGCAGGAAAGCAGGATGGTAGTTTGCTGAGCTGCTTGTATAAGAGAACTGCCTGGCGAGTACATTAGCAATGTCTTTTGGTGAATCGAAATTTGTTCCCTCGTGGATGATGTTTTTAATTTTGCAGGATGTTTTGTTTTTATTATTTTTATTGACAGTGGACCAAACCTCTGATATTTTTGTATTACTATTTATTGTAGAGACAAAGCTACGCCAGGAGTCTCTTTTAGCTTGTCTAATTACTCTACGAGCCCTAGCTCTTGCTTGTTTGTAATTGCAAAAGTTCTCATTAGTGATGTTATTTTGGAAAAGCCTGTAGGCCTTATTGCGTCGGCACAGCGCCCTGCGGCAATCTGGTGTCCACCATGGAACTCTATGCTTAACGCTATCTGTCGAAGTTTTAGGAATGGATAGCAAGGCTGCTTCTAAAATCGAATTCTGAATATTATTTACTTTATCATCAATGGTTTCTCCAACAAGTTCGAGCTTGACGCTCCTTGTGAAGGCGACCCAGTCTGCTTTTTTTACGTTAAATTTAGGCGCTGAAGGCGTTCTTGCTGTGTCGCATGAATATTTAATCAAAATAGGAAGATGATCGCTTCCCAACGAGTCGTCAATGGTGTGCCACAGGCACTTGGCTGCTACTGATGATGAGACCAGTGATAAGTCTATAAAGCTCAAATTCCCGGTATTATCGTCTACCCGTGTTGGGCTACCATCGTTCAGAAGGACTAAATCAGAATCGTTAATCAGCTTAACTACTTGCTCACCTCTACCATCCGCCCGCAGGGAACCCCATCATGTATGATGAGCATTAAAATCACCTAGAATTACTTTATTTTGTGGCAGACTATCCTGAAGAGCAAAGAGCTCATCATAAATTACCACTTTATCAGGGGGACAATAAACCGAACATGTAGCCAGATACGTGTTATTGATTTTTACTTTGCATGCGACAACCTCCAAAGTAGAATCAATAATCACTTCTGTATAAGGGAGGCTTTGGTGGATGTACATGGCGACACCGCCTCCACCCCTACCCTCTCGATCCTTCCGACACAAATGGTAGTTTCTGAGTGTTACGACCTCGTCACAGACGAGGTTGTTTAAGTGTGTTTCTTGTAAGACTATAATATCGGGAGCATAGGACGAGGCTAATAATCTGAGGTCATTTACTTTAGATCTAATACTTCGACAGTTCCATTGTATAATGGTTAACGCGATGATTACGTGTTATGGGGTTTGGAAGTGCCTTGTCCGCCAGTTTTAATTTTCTTTTTCTGGGAGGGAGGTTCGTCCTCCTCTCCCTCGCTACCCAGGGGCCTTCCATGGGTATTTTTGGAGACAGTAGCCTCCATGTCCTGCGTCTCGCTGCCAGGGAGACGCCCGGTGGAGGATGATCTACTCCGAGAAGCAGACCAAACACCAGACGAAGTCCTAGCAGGAGCCGCCTGGACGAGAAGGTGCGATCCAGACTGTGTTTTGGTATCATCCTCCTTATGATGCTGCTGCTTTTGCTGGGTTGATTCAGCAATTTGTTGAATTGTATTTTTCAATTCTTTGATTTGACTCATTAATTCCTTGACCGTTTCCTTTAATTCAGCAATTTCTTTATCCTTAGCTGCAAGTTCCTGACTGATGCCGTTTGCACTGGAAGAGTTGTTAGTTGCTGCTGAAGCGTAGGAAGTATTGGGTTTGCTGGTCAAACCTTCAACTTTCCTCTTGGCTTCACGGTAACTAACATCATGTCCTCTCATGTATGCTAATATTTCAGTCTCCTTCTTCAAGCTGCTGCACTCGGCAGAGCCAGATTGATGGGGACCTCCACAGTTAGCACACTTGAGCGTTTTCTCAGTACATACAGCAGTGTCATGTTCTCCAGCACATTTACCACAAGTAAATTTACTAGTATCTTTGTCATTGCATCGTAATGAGGTGTGTCCAAATTTTTGGCATCTATTACAGCGCATAGGTTTTTGAATGTAAGGTCGCACTTGGACACGTTCATATCCAACCGTGACATACTCAGGAATTTTACTTGAAGCAAAGGTCAAAAAGCACAATCCGGTTTTTGTTCGCACATTCCCGTCTTTCTTGGTCATGCAGTTCACGTCCACTACGCTTTGGTCCTTCATATTTTCCAGAATTTCACTCTCCTCCATTGTCCTCAAATCCCTGCTAAAGATTACTCCCTTGCAGGTATTGGGGCCAATGGGGATAGTTACGTTGACCTTCAAATCATGAATTTGCGTCAGTTTAAGCAAGTCCTTAATCTGGGAGTTGAATTGCACTTTTACAAGGAGGCTACCATCTCGCAATTTCTTGACAAAATCAAAATCGCCGTCCACTTGACCATCAAGGACCTTCTTGATGATGAAGGGGCTCACATTCAAAAGCGATTGATTTTTATTCACGCATTTGACAGTCAGATACCTTGCATTCTGTGGAGGGATGGAAAAGAATCGTCGTTCACGTTTGTCAGCAGTAGGGGTTCCGTTGTTCAAGGTCGTATTGGTCGTAGGCGAGTCATGGGTCGTCCCCCCTCCTTGAGGAGGAGGAGGGTTGTTAGCCGCGGGATCAATCATGCTGGGTATCGGACCGAGTCCGACCCCTGGGCCCGTGCCCGTTGTCCTGAAGGGACCAGTTAACCCTTAACTATTGTTAATCAACCTAACAGCAATAGCTAAGAGAAGAGTGTGGCAGTTTCCGTCCTCTACCCCCCCAGTGGAAGCCTGGTTGCGTTCTCCAGTACCAAAGAGGGATCGAGTTATGTGGAAGACACCTCCTTACCGCCGAACTTGCCTAGTGCGAAGGGCGGTAATTCGATGCCCACCCCCCAAGCGAATACGGGAGCCCACAAGGGTACTCCGGTAGGCTCAGGGAAGTCACATGAAGAGAGGAAGAGAATTCAGAATAAAGAGAAAAGTGCGCCCAAAGGACGCCCCAGACTACTGGGCTGCCCTGGTGTAGAAGAGAGCTGCGGGTCTGAGGTGGGGTGCTGACTACGCCTACTGTAGTCTCGTGTGACCTGCAAAAACAATGCACTGAAGGTGCAGGCAAAGTACAAATTGCTGAAAAAATCAGAAATTTACGTTATGTAATTTACGTTAAAAACTCAGAAGCAATAGCGCCGAGCGAGACGAGAGGCCCCGGACACCAGGGTAACTCCTATGGCACAAGGCTTTGGGTCTATTGCTGCTGCGTCTGAAAAGAGAGGTCCGAGCTGGTTAGAGTCTCGTGTTCCCCTCTTTCTTTCTTTCTTTGTTGGATTTCTTGGCTATCAACCAGCGGCATGTGGCCAAGGTTATTAAGCCAATGGATCCGATTTATTCTATCAATCTATATAAGGTCATAAAGTTTTGTCTCCCTTAAAAAAGCGATTACTTTACTGATGATTTTTTTATTATCTGATAGTATATTTGATATTGAAAATTCTTTATTTTTCATTCTAAAATAATTTTTTAGTGATTGTCTTTGGTTGGTGTAGAGTGTACAGGCAATCAAGATGTGGGGTAAGGTAAGGCTGATGTTGCAGTGGGGGCACTGGGGAGGGAAAGTTCTCTCGATATAGGGAGTGAGGTGGGTGAGTCTTGAAGCGTTGACCCTAAGGCGGGCCAACACCACCTCCTCCCTTCTGTCTTTCCTGTGGGATGTGTCCCACAGGTCTATAGTTTGTCTGATTTTATTTGTGAGTTGGAGGTTGGTCCACTCACTTTGCCACAGGAGATGTATCTTTGCTTTTATAAGAGACACAAAACACCTGAGATCTGTACGAACTATGGTAGTGTCCAGATCGCCAGTTGACCCGGCTAGTTTGTCAGCCTGTTCATTACCATGGATACCAGAGTGACCTGGTACCCATATTAGCTTGATTGATTTGTTGGCACCGTGTAACTTACGAATGATATAACCCAGCAATTCATTTTTAGTGGTTTCTAATGATTTAATAGCTTTAAGTGAACTTAACGAATCGGAAAAAATGACTATTCTATCGTGGGTCGTCGATAGTGCAAAATCAATAGCTTTATCAATGGCAAAAAGTTCGGCAAGAAAAATCGATGTATGATTCGGCAGTCTAAACTTTAGTTCACATTCAGTCGACCATACACCCGCACCTACACACTCATCTGTCTTGGAGCCGTCGGTATATATATGAAAAAAGGATAGATGTTTAATAAGGATCTCTCTGAACCTCTGGCGTACCTCACCCTCCGGCGCCATGGCCTTGGCTGATGGAAGCCAGGCTTCCATAATAGAAAAATTGGGGGTTTCCCATGGCGCTATATTTGACTGAACCAGGGTATCGATGGTAGAGAGATCTATACCGACTTTCTCGACGAGGTCGTGGAGTCTCGTGGCAAAGGGCCTAATGCCTCCATTGCCATTAGGGTGGCTCGGGTCTCGAGCCACCCTGGCGGCATAGGTCAGTGCTAACTGGCCGCGTCTGAGTCGGAGGGGAGGTACTCCTGACTCCACCTCAAGACGCTCGATCCGAGTACATTTTAGGGCTCCAAGACACACACGCAAACATGCATTCTGCACAGCATCCAATCCTTTCAAACTTGTTTTCGATGCCGAACCATACACGATTGACCCATAGTCTACTTTAGACCTAATCAGGGCTTTATATACCATTAGCAAAGACTGTCTATCAGCTCCCCATTTGTTACCAGAAATGCACTTTAATAAATTTAGTGCTCTTTGACATTTATTCTTTAACTGACCAATGTGGTCTTTCCAATTGAGTCTACTATCAAAAAGTAGCCCAAGAAATCTTGCAGAATTTTGAATAGGTATTGGGTGGTTGTCTAGAGTTAGCCTGATGTTCGGCTTCCTCCTACGTGAAAAAATTACCCCAATACTCTTTCTAATGGAAAACTTAAAACCCCACTGGAGGCCCCAGTTATGAATCATATCCAGTGCCAATTGGATGCGATTTGCTGAGAATTCTGCATTATTGCTGGAATGCCATAATGCACAATCATCAGCGTACAGTGAGTATTTAAGATTCCGAGGAGGAGCTGGTAAGATGTCATTTATCATACATAGAAATAGAGTTGGTGACAAGACACTTCCTTGTGGGACCCCGTTTGCCTGGACAAAAATGTCCGAAAAAGTGACATTGTCAGAAAACAATTTGACAGAAAACGTTCTGTCAGAAATGAAATTTTGTATAAAACAAGGCAAGTTTCCACGTAATCCGAAAGCATAAAGTTTTCTGAGTAGGCCATATCGCCATGTCATGTCGTAGGCTTTTTCTATATCTAAAAATACTGAAATCAAAAAATCTTTTTTGGCAATTGCCTCTTGAATATGACTGTCCAGCTTTACTAGTTGATCGAGAGTTTGGCGTCCCTTTCGGAAGCCGCACTGCTCGTCAACTAGCAAATTACTGGAATTTAGAAAATGCAATAGCCTACTGTTAACAATTCGTTCCATGACCTTGCATAAGCAACTTGTCAACGCAATTGGGCGGTAGGAGATGGCAAATCTGGGATTACCCCCTCCTTTCAATATGGGAATGATGTGGGCGAAGTGCCATGAGTTTGGAAAAGTGTGGCTTTTCCAAATTTCATTGTACACTTCTAGCAACTTAATCATGTCATCATGATTAAGATGCTTTATCATCTCATATCGAATCTCATCGGGGCCTGGGGATGTTCCTCTACAGGCTTCTAGGGCTCGGACAAGCTCATCTATTGTTAGATCTTTATTGTAATCAAGTTCATCTCCTGTGGCAAAGTGAATTGGTTGCAGCTCAGCCGCTTCCTTGATGGGCAGGAATGCGTGATGGTAGTTTGCTGAGCTGCTTGTATGAGAGAACTGCCTGGCGAGTGCATTAGCAATGTCTCTAGGTGAATCGATGTTATTTCCCTCTTCAATGATGTTATTGATTTTGAAAGATGTTTTTTTCTTATTGATTTTATTGATTGTGGACCAAACCTCTGATATTTTGGTATTGCTATTTATTGTAGAGACAAAGCTCCGCCAGGAGTCTCTTTTTGCTTGTCTTATTACTCTACGAGCCCTAGCTCTTGCTTGTTTATAATTGCAAAAGTTCTCATTTGTGATGTTATTTTGGAAAAGCCTGTAGGCCTTATTGCGTCGGCACAGCGCCCTGCGGCAATCTGGTGTCCACCATGGAACTCTATGCTTAACGCTATCTGTCGAAGTTTTAGGAATGGATAGCAAAGCTGCTTCTATAATCGAATTCTGAATATTGTTTACTTTATCATCAATGGTTTCTCCAACAAGTTCGAGCTTGACGCTCCTTGTGAAGGCGACCCAGTCTGCTTTTTTTACGTTAAATTTAGGCGCTGAAGGCGTTCTCACTGTGTCGCATGAATATTTAATCAAAATAGGGAAATGATCGCTTCCCAACGAGTCGTCAATGGTGTGCCACAGGCACTTGGCTGCTACTGATGATGAGACCAGTGATATGTCTATAAAGCTCAAATTCCCGGTATTATCGTCCACCCGCGTGGGACTACCATCATTCAGAAGGACTAAATCGGACTCGTTAATCAACTTAACTACTTGCTCACCTCTACCATCCACCCGTAGGGAACCCCATAACGTATGATAAGCATTAAAATCACCTAAAATTACTTTATTTTGTGGCAGACGTTCCTGAAGAGCAAAAAGCTCATCATAGATTATCACTTTATCAGGCGGACAGTAAACTGAACATATAGCCAGATACGTGCCATTAATTTTTACTTTGCATGCGACAAACTCCAAAGTAGAATCAATAGTCACTTCTGTAAAAGGGAGGCTTTGGTGGATGTACATGGCGACTCCGCCTCCACCCCTACCCTCACGATCCTTCCGACATAAATGGTAGTTCCTGAGCGATACGACCTCGTCAGAGACGAGGTTTGTCAAATGAGTTTCTTGGAGAACTATAATATCGGGAGCATAGGACGAGGCTAATAATTTAAGGTCATTTACTTTAGATCTAATACTTCGACAGTTCCATTGTATAATGGTTGACGCGATGATTACGTTTTATGGGGTTTGGAAGTGCCTTGTCCACCTGTTTTTATTTTCTTTTTATGGGAGGGAGGCGCCTCCTCTCCCTCGCTTCCCGGGGACCTCTCACGGGATGGTTTGGAGACAGAAGCCTCCATGTCCTGCACCTCCTGGCGAGGGAGACGACTGACAGACTGCGAC
The DNA here is from genome assembly GCF_019202785.1 of Penaeus chinensis. Classification (NCBI taxonomy): domain Eukaryota; kingdom Metazoa; phylum Arthropoda; class Malacostraca; order Decapoda; family Penaeidae; genus Penaeus; species Penaeus chinensis. The sequence goes on from NC_061830.1 coordinate 23,685,688, forward strand.
CTGCTTCTCTCTCGAGAAACCGATCGCGAGCCAGACGAAGTCCTCACAGGAGTAGCCCGGACGGGAAGGTGCGCTCCGGACTGTGATTCGGTATCATCCTCCTTATGTTGTTTAGGCTGGGTTGATGCAGCCATTTGATCGACCAATTTTGTCAGTTGATAAACTTTAATATTTAATTCTTTAACGGTTTGTTTGAGTTCGGCAATTTCCTTATCCTTGGCTGCAAGCTGTTGACTGACATCACTTGCACTAGGAGTGTTGCTAGTTACCGCTGCAGCATAGGAAGTATCGGGTTTGTGTGTCAAACTTTCCACTTTCCTCTTAGCTTCAGTATAACTAACTTCATGCTTTCTCATATATGCCAATGTTTCAGTCTCCTTCTTCAGGATGCTGCACTCGGCAGATCCTGAATGATGGGGACCTTCACAGTTAGCACATTTAGAAACTTTGCTAGTACATGTGATGGTGTCATGGGCTTCAGCACATTTACGGCAAGTGAATTTAGAAGAATCTTTGTCAATACATCTTAATGAGGTGTGTCCGAATTTTTGGCATCTGTTGCAATGCATTGGCTTTTGGACATAAGGTCTTACTTGTACACGTTCATAACCGACGTTGACATATTCAGGGATTTTATTCAAGGCAAAAGTCAAAAAACACAGTCCAGTTTTCGTTCGCACATTCCCGTCCTTCTTGGTCATACAATGAACGTCCACTACGTCTTGGTCCTTCATGCTCTCAAGAATTTCACTTTCATCCATCGTCCTCAAATCCCTGTGAAAGATTACTCCCTTACAGGTATTTGGGCCAATAGGAATAGTTACTTTTACTCGAAGATCATGAATTTGCGTCAGCTTAAGTAAATCCTTAATCTGGGAGTTGTATTGTACTTTAACAAGGAGGCTTCCATCTCGCAATTTTTTTACAAAATCAAAGTCGCCGTCCACTTGACCATCAAGGACCTTTTTGATGATAAAGGGGTTCACGTTCAGAAGCGACTGATTTTCATTCACGCATCTTACATTCGCGAACCTTGCATTCTGGGTGGGGATTGTGAAAATTGGTCGTCTCGTCTTGTCATTAGTGGGGGTTCCGTTGTTCGTCATCAGATTGGTCTTAGAAGGGTCGTTAGTCGCCCCTCCTCCTTGAGGAGGAGAAGGGGTAGCCGGGGTATCACTCATACTGGGTATCGGACCAGGTCCGACCCCTTTCCTCAAAATCGTAGTCCTGAAGGGAAAAAAACCTCTTAACTTTTGTTATCAACCTAACAGCAATAGCTAAGAGAGTAAGGCAGTTTTTCGTCCTCTACCCCCCCAGTGGAAGCCTGGTTGCGTTCTCCAGTACCACAGAGGGATCGAGTTATGTGTGGGACACCTCCTTACCGCCGAACTTGCCTAGGCGAAGGACGGTAATTCAATGCCCACCCCCCAAGCGAATACGGGAGTTCCGAGGAACTCCGGTAGGCTCAGGAAAGTCACATTATAAGGAAAAGATTTCAGGACCAAAGAAAAAATGCGCCCAAATGACGCCCCAGACTACTGGGCCTCCCTACCCAGGGGTCAAAGCCACAAGGGCTACCCTGGTGTAGAAGAGAGCTGCGGGTCTGGGGTGGGGTGCTGACTACTACTACTGTAGCCTCGTGTCACCTGCAAATACTAGAGCACTGAAGGTGCTAGCTAAGCACTATAATGATCTGTAATTACAGGATTTATTTTATTTAATTTACTTTACAACTCAGAAGCAATAATATCAAGTGAGACGAGAGGCCCCGGGCTCCAGGGTAGCTCTTGTGGCACAAGATTTTTAAGTTTATTGCTGCTGCGTTACGGACAAGGTGTTGACTCAACGAAGTCTTTTTTTTTTTTTTTTTTTTTGGATTTCTTGGCTATCAACCAGCGGCATGTGGCCAAGGTTATTAAGCCAATGGATCCTATTTATTCTATCAATCTATATAAGGTCATAAAGTTTTGTCTCTCTTAGAAAAGCAATTACTTTAGTTATTATTTTTTCATCGTCTGACAAGGTATTTTCTATTGTAAATTCTTTATTTTTTATTCTGAAATAATTTTGGATTGGTTGTCTTTTATTTGAGTATTTTTGGCATTCTATTAATAGGTGCTTGATGGTAAGGCTGGTATTGCAGTCAAGGCATTGTGGAGGGAAGGTCTTCTCAATGTAGGGAGTAAGGTGTGTCAGTCTTGTGGCATTGACCCTAAGGCGGGCCAACACCACCTCCTCTCTTCTATCTCTTCTGTGGGATGTGTCCCACGGCTCTATTATTGGCTTGATTTTCTTGGTGAGTTGGAGGTTGGTCCACTCACTTTGCCACAGGAGATGTATTTTTGCTTTTATAAGAGACACAAAACACCTGAGATCTGTACGAATTATGGTAATGTCCAAATCGTCAGTTGACCCGGCTAATTTGTCAGCCTGTTCATTGCCATGGATGCCAGAGTGGCCTGGTACCCATATTAGCTTGATTGATTTATTGGCACCGTGTAACTTACGAATGATATTACCCAGCAATTCATTTTTAGTGGTTTCTAAGGATTTAATAGCTTTAAGTGAACTTAATGAATCGGAAAAAATGACTATTCTATCGTGGGTCGTCGATAGAGCAAAATCAATAGCTTTGTCAATGGCAAAAAGTTCAGCAAGAAAGATCGATGTATGATTCGGCAGTCTAAACTTTAGTTCACATTCAGTCGACCATACACCCGCACCCACACCCTCATTTGTCTTGGAGCCGTCGGTATATATATGAAAAAAGGATAAATGCTTAATAAGGATCTCTCTAAACCGCTGGCGTACCTCACCCTCCGGCGCCATGGCCTTAGCTGATGGAAGCCAAGCTTCCATGATGGAAAAATTGGGTGTTTCCCATGGCGCTATGTTTGACTGAACCAGGGTATCAATAGTAGAGAGATCTATACCGACTTTCTCGACGAGGTCGTGGAGTCTCGTGGCAAAGGGCCTAATGCCTCCATTGCCATTGGGATGGCTCGGGTATCGAGCCACCTTAGCGGCATAGGTCAGGGCTAATTGGCCGCGTCTGAGTCGGAGGGGAGGTACTCCTGACTCCACCTCAAGACGCTCGATCCGAGTGCACTTCAGGGCTCCAAGACACACACGTAAACAGGCATTCTGCACAGCATCCAATCCTTTCAAACTTGTTTTCGATGCCGAATCATACACGATTGACCCATAATCTACTTTAGACCTAACCAGGGCTTTATATATCATTAGCAAAGACTTCCTATCAGCTCCCCATTTATTACCAGCAATGCACTTTAATAAATTTAGTGCTTTTTGACATTTATTCTTTAACTGACCAATGTGGTCTTTCCAATTAAGTCTACAATCAAAGAGTAGACCAAGAAATCTAGCAGAATTTTGAATGGGTATTGGGTGGTTATCTAAAGTTAGTCTGATATTTGGTATCTTTCTATGTGAAAAAATTACCCCAATACTCTTTCTAATGGAAAACTTAAAACCCCACTGGAGGCCCCAGTTATGAATCATATCCAATGCGAGTTGGATACGATTTGCCGAGAACTCTGCATTGTTGCTGGAATGCCACAATGCACAATCATCGGCGTACAGTGAGTATTTAAGATTTCGAGGGGGAGCTGGTAGGATGTCATTAATCATACATAGAAATAATGTTGGCGACAAGACACTTCCTTGTGGGACCCCGTTTGCCTGGACAAAAATGTCCGAAAAAGTGACATTGTCGGCAAAAAGTTTGACAGAGAACGTTCTGTCAGATATGAAATTTTGAATAAAACAAGGCAAGTTTCCACGTAATCCGAAAGCATAAAGTTTTCTGAGTAGGCCATATCGCCATGTCATGTCGTAGGCTTTTTCTATATCTAAAAATACTGAGATCAAAAAATCTTTTTTGGCAATTGCCTCTTGAATATGACTGTCCAGCTTTACTAGTTGATCGAGAGTTTGGCGTCCCTTTCGGAAGCCGCACTGCTCGTCAACTAGTAAATTACTGCTATTTAAAAAATGCAATAGCCTACTGTTAACAATTCGTTCCATGACCTTGCATAAGCAACTTGTCAACGCAATAGGTCGGTAGGAGATGGCAGTTCTGGGATTACCCCCTCCTTTCAATACAGGAATGATGTGGGCGAAGTGCCATGAGTTTGGAAAAGTGTGGCTTTTCCAAATTTCATTGTACACTTCTAGCAACTTAATCATGTCATCATGATTAAGATGCTTCATCATCTCATATCGAATCTCATCGGGGCCCGGGGATGTTCCTCTACAGGCTTCTAGGGCTCGGACAAGCTCATTCATTGTTAGGTCTTTATTATAATCAAAGTCATCTCCTGTGGCAAAGTGAATAGGCTGCAGCTCAGCGGCTTCCTTGGTGGGCAGGAAAGCAGGATGGTAGTTTGCTGAGCTGCTTGTATAAGAGAACTGCCTGGCGAGTACATTAGCAATGTCTTTTGGTGAATCGAAATTTGTTCCCTCGTGGATGATGTTTTTAATTTTGCAGGATGTTTTGTTTTTATTAATTTTTTTGACAGTGGACCAAACCTCTGATATTTTTGTATTACTATTGATTGTAGAGACAAAGCTACGCCAGGAGTCTCTTTTAGCTTGTCTAATTACTCTACGAGCCCTAGCTCTTGCTAGTTTGTAGTTGCAAAAGTTCTCATTATTGATGTTATTTTTGAAAAGCCTGTAGGCCTTATTGCGTCGGCACAGCGCCCTGCGGCAATCTGGTGTCCACCATGGAACTCTATGCTTAACGCTATCTGTCGAAGTTTTAGGAATGGATAGCAAAGCTGCTTCTAAAATCGAATTCTGAATATTGTTTACTTTATCATCAATGGTTTCTCCAACAAGTTTGAGCTTGACGCTCCTTGTGAAGGCGACCCAGTCTGCTCTTTTTATGTTAAATTTAGGCGCTGAAGGCGTTCTTGCTGTGTCGCATGAATATTTAATCAAAATAGGAAGATGATCGCTTCCCAACGAGTCGTCAATGGTGTGCCACAGGCACTTGGCTGCTACTGATGATGAGACCAGTGATATGTCTATAAAGCTCAAATTCCCGGTATTATCGTCTACCCGCGTTGGGCTACCATCGTTCAGAAGGACTAAATCAGAGTCGTTAATCAGCTTAACTACTTGCTCACCTCTACCATCCGCCCGCAGGGAACCCCATAATGTATGATGAGCATTAAAATCACCTAGAATTACTTTATTTTGTGGCAGACTATCCTGAAGAGCAAAGAGCTCATCATAAATTACCACTTTATCAGGGGGACAATAAACCGAACATGTAGCCAGATACGTGTTATTGATTTTTACTTTGCATGCGACAACCTCCAAAGTAGAATCAATAATCACTTCTGTAAAAGGGAGGCTTTGGTGGATGTACATGGCGACTCCGCCTCCACCCCTACCCTCACGATCCTTCCGACACAAATGGTAGTTTCTGAGTGATACGACCTCGTCGCAGACGAGGTTGTTTAAGTGTGTTTCTTGTAAGACTATAATATCGGGAGCATAGGACGAGGCTAATAATCTGAGGTCGTTTACTTTAGATCTAATACTTCGACAGTTCCATTGTATAATGGTTAACGCGATGATTACGTTTTATGGGGTTTGGAAGTGCCTTGTCCGCCAGTTTTAATTTTCTTTTTCTGGGAGGGAGGTTCGTCCTCCTCTCCCTCGCTACCCAGGGGCCTCCCATGGGTATTTTTGGAGACAGTAGCCTCCATGTCCTGCGTCTCGCTGCCAGGGAGACGCCCGGTGGAGGATGATCTGCTTCGAGAAGCAGACCAAACACCAGACGAAGTCCTAGCAGGAGCCGCCTGGACGAGAAGGTGCGATCCAGACTGTGTTTTGGTATCATCCTCCTTATGATGCTGCTGCTTTTGCTGGGTTGATTCAGCAATTTGTTGAATTGTATCTTTCAATTCTTTGATTTGACTCATTAATTCCTTGACCGTTTCCTTTAATTCAGCAATTTCTTTATCCTTAGCTGCAAGTTCCCGACTGATGCCGTTTGCACTGGAAGTGTTGTTAGTTGCTGCTGAAGCGTAGGAAGTATTGGGTTTGCTGGTCAAACCTTCAACTTTCCTCTTGGCTTCACGGTAACTAACATCATGTCCTCTCATGTATGCTAATATTTCAGTCTCCTTCTTCAAGCTGCTGCACTCGGCAGAGCCAGATTGATGGGGACCTCCACAGTTAGCACACTTGAGCGAAGTCTCAGTACATACAGCAGTGTCATGATCTCCAGCACATTTACCACAAGTAAATTTATTGGTATCCTTATCATTGCATCGTAATGAGGTGTGTCCAAATTTTTGGCATCTATTACAGCGCATAGGTTTTTGAATGTAAGGTCGCACTTGGACACGTTCATATCCAACCGTGACATACTCAGGAATTTTACTTGAAGCAAAAGTCAAAAAGCACAATCCGGTTTTTGTTCGCACATTCCCGTCTTTCTTGGTCATGCAGTTCACGTCCACTACGCTTTGGTCCTTCATATTTTCCAGAATTTCACTCTCCTCCATTGTCCTCAAATCCCTGCTAAAGATTACTCCCTTGCAGGTATTGGGGCCAATGGGGATAGTTACGTTGACCTTCAAATCATGAATCTGCGTCAGTTTAAGCAAGTCCTTAATCTGGGAGTTGAATTGCACTTTTACAAGGAGGCTACCATCTCGCAATTTCTTGACAAAATCAAAGTCGCCGTCCACTTGACCATCAAGGACCTTCTTGATGATGAAGGGGCTCACATTCAAAAGCGATTGATTTTCATTCACGCATTTGACAGTCAGATACCTTGCATTCTGTGGAGGGATGGAAAAGAATCGTCGTTCACGTTTGTCAGCAGTAGGGGTTCCGTTGTTCAAGGTCGTATTGGTCGTAGGCGAGTCATGGGTCGTCCCCCCTCCTTGAGGAGGAGGAGGGTTGTTAGCCGCGGGATCAATCATGCTGGGTATCGGACCGAGTCCGACCCCTGGGCCCGTGCCCGTTGTCCTGAAGGGACCAGTTAACCCTTAACTATCGTTGAACAACCTAACAGCAATAGCTAAGAGAAGAGTGTGGCAGTTTCCGTCCTCTACCCCCCCAGTGGAAGCCTGGTTGCGTTCTCCAGTACCACAGAGGGATCGAGTTATGTGGAAGACACCTCCTTACCGCCGAACTTGCCTAGTGCGAAGGGCGGTAATTCGATGCCCACCCCCCAAGCGAATACGGGAGCCCACAAGGGTACTCCGGTAGGCTCAGGGAAGTCACATGAAGAGAGGAAGAGAATTTAGAATAAAGAAAAAGTGCGCCCAAAGGACGCCCCAGACTACTGGGCCTCCCTACCCAGGGGTCAAAGCCCGTAAGGGCTGCCCTGGTGTAGAAGAGAGCTGCGGGTCTGAGGTGGGGTGCTGACTACGACTACTGTAGTCTCGTGTGACCTGCAAAATCAATGCACTGAAGGTGCAGGCAAAGCACAAAATGCTGAAAAAATCAGATTTACTCTAAGTAAATTACGTTATAAACTCAGAAGCAATAGCGCCGAGCGAGACGAGAGGCCCCGGACACCAGGGTAGCTCCTGTGGCACAAGGCTTGGGTCTATTGCTGCTGCGTCTGAAAAGAGAGAGGTCCGAGCTGGTCAAAGTCTCGTACACGAGTGTGTGTTCCCCTCACAAAACCAGGGGTATTTATACCCGAAAATGACCCCCCAGGCCATGCCCTAAGCATGGCGCGAAAAGAAGAAGATACGCAAAGCTTCGGAAGACCAACCCGATAGTTCGGTAGTCCAAACAACCCAAAGGACCCGAACCACCATGAAAAAAAAAAAAAAAAAGAGGGAGAGAAAAACAAACAGCCAAAATATGTAACAACCATTACTCTCTTAAGGGGTTATATTGACACTTTGGAAGCGTCGCCAAAGAGATAGAATATTTAAAAAATAATAATAAAGGAAAGAATACCTAAGAAAACTGGTAATGTACAATTTACGTGAAAACTGTGCATTTCGGGCTGTAACTCTCTACACATACGGTATTGGACTTAGAAAATAAATAAATCTTTATCTTTATCTCGGAGACTTCAACGCCATCCAAGTAACGAGACTTGGTTTAAAATACGTTCTTTGGTTAGTTCTATAACCATGTTCACATTAGTTTTTAACACTGTCTTTGGCGGCTCGTATGGCTTAGGTCACGGCTTATGAAGTCGCACTAGAGTCACGTGTGCGAGGCGCGTATGGCGGGTGAAGCACCAGCCTCGTGCGGGTGCACAGCGAGTGCGCCCGCATCGTTGGTGGAAGCGGAGCCCGGGACGTTTCATCCCAGTCAATGGCAGCATCGCAAAGTTCCCCGCGTCCTTTGTTCGTGGTAGAGGAGGCAGTCATGTGGCCTCAACCACTCGGCGCCCGAGGACGATGTCAGTCCAGGCGAGATCAACCTTAGGCTCTCCACCCCCCAGTGGACCCAACGATAGCCTGACAAAAGACGAGGAGCCCTCAACCAGTGAGGACCTAGCAATGGAGTTGTCAGACTCCGACGATGTCTCTGATGTAACTATCACTGAGTAACATCATGACACACCATCTAAGCATCCTACAGTGGAACATCAATAGCTTCTCTGCAAAGAACGCTTTTCTCCAAGCAGTAGTGCGATCAAGGAACATTGACATTGTCATGCTCCAGGAGACATTAATAGTGGACACTGTTCGCTTTTCAGGGTATCATGTCTTCACACTGCCACGAACACCTGGCAAGAGAGGCTTGATCACCCTTGTGAGAGCAACAATCCCCTGCTCCGCAATAGCCGATGCATCGCACTGTGGAGACGATGTTGAATCCCTTGCCGTCGAGGTTCACCTGGCCGGGGGGCCCCTCAAACTGTACAACGTGTACAACCGGCCACGCTGTAGAAGCTTAGACATCAGTCAGGTCTGTGCTTCTGCTGCACACGACCGAGTGATCATAGGGGGAGACTTCAATGCACACCACCCCATCCTGGCTCCCCGCCGGGCACCGGATGCGGCCGGCTATCACATAGCCGACGTGCTAGAGACATTCCCTTAGATCGTTCTCCTCAACATCCAAGAGCACTTATGTCAGAGGAGGAGTCCTAGACCTCACCCTGGCCACTGCGACTCTGATGGGGAGGATTGGCTGGCGTGTCGATGAGACCGTCACAAGTGACCATTACAGCACTATAAATACCCTCATGGATGCTGGCCCAGCCAAAATCCTAAGACCGAATCCAAGATGGAAAACAGACAAGGTCAACTGGCAGGCGTTTCAAAACGCCTTGGCCCTCTGTCTGAGATGCAACAATCCCCCACAAAGCGAAAATGTGGAAGTGCTCGAAGCTAGCCTGCTAAACGCCATTAATGAAGCAGCCTCACAGACCATACCCAAAACTCGGTCTGGGTCCAGGAGTCATAAAGACGCCTGCTACTTCAACGGCGAGATCAGGGAGGTCAACCACAGGGTGAACATGTGCCTAAAACTATTCCGAAGGCAAAGAACCACTGACAACTTATCCCTCCTAAAGGAGGCTGTCACGGATGCCAAGGAAACTGCCAACAGAGTCAGGCAGGAAAAATGGCTGGAATGGTGTGAGTCCTTCGATCACCAAACCACCCTTTCAAAGCTGTGGCAACGGGTCAAGCGAGCTACCAGCCGCTCAGCCCCGAGGTGCACCCATCATGACCCCCAAGCAGAGGCTAACAGACTGGCGCACGAGTTCTCTGCTCCTGGTGGTAGAACTGAGGCAATGTCATTTACAGCAAGAAGGAATAAGGTGGTACTAAGCACACTTCCTTGTGGGACACCTTCAATTTATGGAAAGAAAGATGATGTGGCAGAGGCAATTTTGACCTGGAAAGTGCGTTGGGAGAGGAAAGACTTTATGAAGACACCCATATTTCCACATATGCCTAGAGAGGACAATTGTTGGAGAATATGGTACCTCCATGTCGTATCATATGCTTTTTCTAGGTAAAAAAACATAGCTAGTACGGATTCATGGCGTGCAAATGCTGATGTAATATATGTCTCAAAATGAGCAAGGGGGTCAGCTGTGCTTCGGGCACGGCGAAAACCAAACTGGGAAGGTGAGATAAGATTGTGAGATTCAAGATACCATATTAAGCGGAAGTTAACCATTCGCTCTAGTAGTTTGCATAAGCAGCTAGTTAGTGCGATGGGGCGATAGTCTTGAGGGAGGGTACCCGATTTATTGGGTTTTAGGAAAGGGAGGATAAGAGCTTCTCGCCACTGAGAAGGAAAATTTCCTGATGTCCATATGTGGTTGTAAGTTGTTAATAGGAAGGATAATGAGGAGGATGGGAGTTGTCGGAGCATACGGTAGTGAATACCGTCAGGGCCTTCATGAGTGTTGCGGCACGATTTTAGGGCAGCATTGAGTTCAGAGGAAGAAAAGGGAGCATTATAGGACTCAGCAGAGGATAGGGTGAAGATAATGGGGGTACGTTCCCTGATGGTTTTAATAGAAGAGAAGTGTGGAGAAAGGTGAGAGCCACTACTGACCTGGCTGAAATAGTCACCTAGTTCATTAGCGACTTCGGGAGGATCAGAGATGAGGGTATCTCGAATATGGAGGACGGGGGTTGGATGGGGGGGATGTTTGCCTGATAGTTTATGTATCCGGCGCCAAACATTTGAGATAGATGTAGAGGATGTAATTGAGGAAACATAATTTCGCCAGCTATTGGTTTTACTATTTCGGATTGCACGACGAAAACAGGCAGATGCTCTTTTAAAAGAGATAAGAGCTGATAGTTGATGAGGAGTACCTCGTTTGTAGCGGTAACTGTTCCAGGCTGCACGTTTTACACGGAGTGCTTTAGTGCAATCAGAATTCCACCATGGAACACATTTGGAGGTATAGGGTCTTGAGGTTCGAGGGATAGCTGTATGGGCAGCTCTTAGGACTGTAGGTATGAACAATTGTATCATTTCTGATACGGATGAGAGGGATGATGGAGGGGTATGAATAGTAGAGAGTGAAGTGAAAGTATGCCAGTCAGCTCTATCAAAGCACCAGCGTGGAGAGTTGGGAAGTGGTACATATGAAGTTGGAGAAAGGAGAACTGGAAAGTGGTCGCTATAGGGAAAGTGGTCTAGAACTGACCAGTGGAAATCTAAATGAAGAGAAGGGGAGCATAGAGAGAGATCAATGCATGAAAAAGACTGCGTGCGTGTATCAAAGTGTGTGGGGCGATCTGTATTTAGAATAATAAGATCAGCTGTGGATAGGAAGCGCTCTAGAGCTCGGCCACGGGTGTTGGTGATAGAATCACCCCAAAGAGTGTGGCGGCAGTTAAAATCACCTACTATGAGGAAAGGTGATTGAAGTTGGGAAATTAGGTTTTCAAAAGCAACAAAGTTAATGGGGTGGGAAGGGGAGAAGTAGACTGAAATCACTGTGATCCAGCGGCGAAGAAAGATACGAATAACTGTACAAGGGACAGTGGTTTGAAAGGGAGGTATGACATAAGGTGTTTTTTGGTTGATAAGTATAGACGAGACATAAAGGGAGTGTGGGGAAGAAACAAAATGGTAATTGGGGATTGGTATTGGAGATTGTGTAAGAAAAGTTTCTTGGAGGCATATAATGGATGGGTTATAAGAGGAGAGGATATGTCGGAGGTCAGGTCTGTGAGAGCGGAAACCGCGAATGTTCCAATGAAGGATTGTTATACTTTCGTTGATTTAGTGGCAAAGATTGCAGTGTTTGTTGGAGAATTTGAAGGGGAAGGTGCTAGAGGGTGGGATAAAGAATGAGGTTGGGGAGGTGGTGTTGTATCAGGAGGGGTGTCGGGAGGTAGAGGGTCTGGGGAAGAGGGTATTTGTGACATGAGGGATTCACGTGTGTATCCAGGAGGGAGTGGAAGGGATAGAGGGGATGGTGGGAGGGTTAATACAGGTAGGGGGGGAGTCGGGGGGGGGGGTTGTTGGGATGTGGTAGGAGGATTGGGTGTAGGGAGAATATGAGTAGGAGGAGGATGGATATCGGCAGTCACTTTGAGTGTGGAGGGAGTGGGAATTGTAGAATTTGAAGGTGGATGAGTATCAGTTTGGGATTCTATTATGTAGTTCTGGATATCTTCAAGAGTTTCTGTAATGGGGTTGGTTGTAGAGTTTTGTGAGATAAAGGTTTTCTTGTGAGGGGGGGAAGATAAGTCTGGTGTCTGAAGAATAGGGGCAGAGGAAGGTGGAGGTGATTGTGAGGTAGGGGAAGAGGGGGTGGAACGTTTATTCTGTCTGCTGCGGGTAGTACGGGGAGGGAGAGGGGAAGGTGTTGGGGCTGTAGTAGAGATTGGGGTGTCTGGATTTAGGATAGCAAAAGAATTTGATTGGGTAGAGATTAGAGTGTCTGGGTTAAGGATGGCAAAAGAGTTTGACTGGGGAAGGTAGGAGGTAGAAGAGGGGAATTCAGATGGAGGGGGGTTGGGTTTAGGAGAGGGTGTAGGAGCTTGGGAGGTATGGGAATTGGCAGAGTGAGCGACATTACTGGAGTAGGGGGTAAGAGAAAAGCCTTGTCGACGTGCTTCCTGTCTGGCTTCACGTAGAGTGAGTCCAAGTCTGAATCTGAGAGTTGCTACCTCAGACTCAAATTTGTAGGTGGGGCAGCCTCTATAAAATACATTATGGGGGCCGTCACAGTTTGCACATGTGCGTGATTGTGCAGAGCAATTTGATCGAGTATGGCCAGGTTGGGCACATATCGGGTATCTGGCTGTGGAACGGCAATGTTTGGCAGGATGTCCAAAATGCCAACAATTTTGGCACTGACGAGGAGGAGGTTGGTATGGTCGGACAGGTAGGGATTCTCCACCTATGTAAACATTTAAGGGATGGTCATGTCGACGGAAAGTAATTTTGGCAATGTTTATGGATTTCTTACGATTTCCTCTGGGAGGAATGGAGTAGCATTGTACATATGTTGCATCATAGTCTGTGAGACAAGCGAGTATGTCCTCTCCACAATCAGACCATTCTTTGTCATGGATTGGGCAATCTGTTGGGGAGATAGAGACAGTTCCAGTGCAAGTATTGAGGGTTGGATGAGGTTCTGTAGGGATGGGATTACCACATAGATCAGTTAGTTTTGTTAATGCTATAGCTTTTTTTTTCAGTTGTTACTGTGATGAGACGGGAGTAGTCGCGTCGGCTACGGAAAGAGACTTTGCCTACTTGTTTTTGGAGGCATTGTTGGAAGAGGAGGGTGTTTTGAGAGTAGGGAGCTGTGGGAGGGATCACGAAAAATCGGTCCCATTTGGCTGGGCTAAATAGAATATTTAGGATTCTTGTAGAGGTGGGGGTAATAGAAGTGCGGGGACGTGTGGAGGAGGGAGTAGTGTTGAGGGGGGTAGTGTTACGGGGAGGTGGGCAATAAGGTTGTAAGGTAGTAATAAGGGGAGATGGGATGGTTGATGAAGAAGGTTGTGGGAGTAAAGGTGTTGAAGTTAAGCATGTTGGGAGAGTAGAAATGTCTCCTGGGGGTTGGTTGTTGATTATGGTTGATACTGTACTAGTATGCATTGATGATGGGGGAGTTGTTGCAGTGTTCGGAGCCGTGGTCAAAGGGGAGCCGGGATTGGGGCTATTTGATAAAGGGGCAAGCCTCATTGCCCCTAATAGTGGGGTTACATCTTCATTATTGGCCATGATAAGCCTGGATTATGTTGGGGAAAAAAAACAGTCCACCCCTCAGGGTCCCCTTGAGGGGTAAGGGCCAGGTATGGCAGGGGAATACCGTGCCCATGGTTCCCTCAGGCCGTTCAGGACTGACACAAAGCCTTTCATCCTTTCAGCACGGCTCTCACACCTTAGGAGGTGGATAGTAGAAGGGATTGGTGAAGAAACTGAAACAAAAAGACCATGCAAAATTAGTTGAGTCGATGGCTGAGTCCCAAGGTTGAGGAGTTCCCCATCATTGGGTCTCAGTCTCCGTCTCCTAAGCCCCCCCACGACAACAACGGGCAAAGGATTGGGGGGGTACGTAAATTGAAGTAAAGTAAAACCTGTTATTACAGATCATTTATTGTGCTGTGCCAGCACCTTCAGTGCTCTTGTATTTGCAGGTGAAACGAGGCTACATTAGGCGTAGTCAGCACCCCACCTCAGACCCGCAGCTCTCTTCTACACCAGGGTAGCCCTTGTGGCTTTGACCCCTGGGTAGGGAGGCCCAGTAGTCTGGGGCGTCATTTGGGCGCACCTTTTCTTTGGTCCTGATTTCTTTTCCTTATAATGTGACTTTCCTGAACCTACCGGAGTTCCTCGTGAACTTCTGTATTCGCTTGGGGGGTGGGCATTGAATTACCGTCCTTCGCCTAGGCAAGTTCGGCGGTAAGGAAGTGTCCCACACATAACTCGATCCCTCTGTGGTACTGGAGAACGCAACCAGGCTTCCACTGGGGGGGTAGAGGACGGAAAACTGATTTACTCTCTTAGCTATTGGTGTTAGGTTGATAACAGTTAAAGAGGTTTTTTGTCCCTTCAGGACTACGTTTTTGAGCAAAGGGGTCGGACCTGGTCCGATACCCAGTATGATTGATACCCCGGCTACCCCTTCTCCTCAAGGAGGAGGGGCGACTAATGACCCTTCTAAGACCAATCTGATGACGAACAACGGAATCCCCACTAATGACAAGACAAGACGACCAATTTTCAAATCCCCACTAGAATGCAAGGTTCGCGAATGTAAAATGCGTGAATGAAAATCAGTCGCTTTTGAACGTGAACCCCTTTATCATCAAAAAGGTCCTTGATGGTCAAATGGATGGCGATTTTGATTTTGTAAAAAAATTGCGAGATGGAAGCCTCCTTGTTAAAGTACAATACAACTCCCAGATTAAGGATTTACTTAAGCTGACGCAAATTCATGATCTTCGAGTAAGAGTAACTATTCCTATTGGCCCAAATACCTGTAAGGGAGTAATCTTTCACAGCGATTTGAGGACGATGGATGAAAGTGAAATTCTTGAGAGCATGAAGGACCAAGACGTAGTGTCGTTTCTCTCTGAAGACCCACTCAATTATTTTATCCAGATGGGCACTATCTGTTATTTCCAAGGTGTGGTTTCTCCAATATTTACCTTTAGAACCCACACCATAAAATATAAAGAATCATACAGGGTATTTATGATCTAATTTCAACCTTAGAGGTAACTGAGAGAAGGGGTAATATCAAAACACTTAATAAGCTTACAAATTTTAGTTGACGTTATGAATCATAAATCATTACATTTTTACAATAATATAACCATACATTTACCAAAATGTCCAGCTACTCCAACTTGTTACTAGTTGGTCTTCTCAGCTATCTTCTCCTGGGCTCCCATAAGATATTTTCTTTCATTCTTGTGCACAGCACCAGGAACAAATAAATCCAATCTTCAGCAAAACATAAAAAACTAAAAATATAAACTAAAAAAATAAACTAAAAAAATAAACAAAAGAATAAACAAAAGAATAAACTAAAATATAAACACATTCCTAGAAAAGAAACAATATTCTAGTTTAGGAATGATAAAACAATATAATGTTATAAATCTAAATAAGTCATTTCTTAAAAGAACAAATATATCTTGCAAACAAACAAATTACGTAGAGCATTTATGTTATTATACATGATCTGCATGCATGCACATTCTAGTAAATTTTGACTAAACATCATTTCAATAGTATACAATTATAAATGTTAAGAACACTTACGCTTTGAATGGGTTTTAAATTCTTAATAATAATGAGAGAGACACATCTGGATGTTGTACAGTGCCACGTGCCAGCCTCCAGCTGTGAAGAAGACATACTATTTATCTCTAATTTCTAGTTTGATCTCCAATATTTACTTTCTTTTGTTTTATAAATCAAATATATAGTATCTTATGACTTTATTAATTATATAATTACAGTTGAACATTCTTTCTTACCTCGGATATTTCATGATAATCTAAAAGACTTTCAGGCTGTTGTATGGCACTCTTCTCTGATCTCTTTCTCTCTCTCTCTCTATGATTATAGCAACAGTATCAGGCTTTAGTACTGTATATATTTCAAAATTTAAAGTCTACTCAGATCACATATAGTACAATCATATAGTTCTTCTTAACCTATACATGCATAATTTTCAGAACTTAATTGAATTTATTCAATAACAAAAATAATACATATTGTTTTCTTAATCAAAATATCAATTATACAACCTTAATTTAACGGTACTATTGACATATAACAGTGTACCCTTTAAATAAAGAGAATGTATGGTGGGGTAACAAAAAAAACAGTACTTTGTAGGGTAGACTATTATACTTTACAATTTCCTAATCTTAATAAAAAAGATAATATAGAAATATATAAACTTTATATAAAACTATTAAAATAAAGTGTCATCTTTCTATAAAATAATTAAGTACTTCTATCTTACATAGCTACAGACAAAAAAACTGAGGTATATATGAGTAATTAATATGCATAAAGATCAAGTGAGGTATATACAGGGTGGTTTCAAGACGAATTTTTGGGTCATTCTAACTTCACATCCCTTGTGCTCATTACAGTAGTGGACGTTCATTGTATGACCAAGAAGGACGGGAATGTGCGAACGGAAACTGGACTGTGTTTTTTTACCTTTGCCTTGAATAAAATCCCTGAATATGTCAATGTCGGTTATGAACGTGTTCAAGTAAGACCTTATGTCCAAAAGCCAATGCATTGTAATAGATGCCAAAAATTCGGATACGCCTCATTAAGATGTATTGACAAAGATTCATCTAAATTTGTTTGCCGTAAATGTACTGATGCCCATGACACCATCACATGTACTAGCCAAATTTCCAAATGTGCTAACTGTGGAGGTCCCCATCATTCAGGATCTGCCGAGTGCAGCATCCTGAAACATTGGCATATATGAGAAAGCATGAAGTTAGTTATACTGAAGCTAAAAGGAAAGTGGAAAGTTTGACACACAAACCCGATACTTCCTATGCTGTAGCAGTAACTAGCAACACCCCTAGTGCAAGTGATGACAGTCAGCAGCTTGCAGCTAAAGATAAAGAAATCGCTGAATTGAAACAAACGGTTAAGGATTTGAATATTAAAGTATATCAACTGACAAAATTGGTCGATCAAATGGCTGCATCAACCCAGCCTAAACATCTTAAGGAAGCTGATACCGAATCACAGTCCGGAGCACACCTCCCCGTCCGGGCTACTCCTGTGAGGACTTCGTCTGGCTCGCGATCGGTTTCTCGAGAGAGAAGCAGGTCGCAATCTGTCAGTCGTCTCCCTCGCCAGGAGGTGCAGGACATGGAGGCTTCTGTCTCCATACCATCCCGGGAGAGGTCCCCGGGAAGCGAGGGAGAGGAGGCGCCTCCCTCCCATAAAAAGAAAATTAAAACTGATGGACAAGGCACTTCCAAACCCCATAAAACGTAATCTTCGCGTCAACCATTATACAATGGAACTGCCGAAGTATTAGATCTAAAGTAAATGACCTTAAATTATTAGCCTCGTTCTATGCTCCCGATATTATAGTTCTCCAAGAAACTCATTTGACAAACCTCGTCTTTGACGAGGTCGTATCGCTCAGGAACTACCATTTATGTCGGAAGGATCGTGAGGGTAAGGGTGGAGGCGGAGTCGCCATGTAGATCCACCAAAACCTCCCTTTTACAGAAGTGACTATTCATTCTACTTTGGAGTTTGTCGCATGCAAAGTAAAAATTAATGGCACGTATCTGGCTATATGTTCAGTTTATTGTCTGCCTGATAAAGTGATAATCTATGATGAGCTTTTTGCTCTTCAGGAACGTCTGCCACAAAATTAAGTAATTTTAGGTGATTTTAATGCTCATCATACGTTATGGGGTTCCCTACGGGTGGATGGTAGAGATGAGCAAGTAGTTAAGCTGATTAACGAGTCTGAATTAGTCCTTCTGAATGATGGTAGTCCCACGCGGGTGGACGATAATACAGGGAATTTGAGCTTTGTAGATATATCACTGGTCTCTTCATCAATAGCAGCCAAGTGCCTGTGGCTCACCATTGACGACTCGTTGGGAAGCAATCATTTTCCTATTTTGATTAAATATTCATGCGACACAGTGAGAACGCCTTCAGCGCCTAAATTTAACGTAAAAGAGCAGACTGGGTCGCCTTCACAAGGAGCGTCAAACTCGAACTTGTTGGAGAAACCATTGATGATAAAGTAAACAATATTCAGAATTCGATTATAGAAGCAGCTTTGCTATCCATTCCTAAAACTTCGACAGATAGCGTTAAGCATAGAGTTCCATGGTGGACACCAGATTGCCGCAGGGCGCTGTGCCGACGCAATAAGGCCTACAGGCTTTTCAAAAATAACATCACAAATGAGAACTTTTGCAATTACAAACAAGCAAGAGCTAGGGCTCGTAGAGTAATCAGACAAGCAAAAAGAGACTCCTGGCAGAGCTTTGTCTCTACAATTAACAGCAATACAAAAATATCAGAGGTTTGGTCCACAATCAATAAAATCAATAAGAAAAAAACATCTTTCAAAATAAATAACATAATTGAAAAGGGCAATAATATCGATTCACCTAAAGACATTGCTAATGCACTCGCCAGGCAGTTCTCTCATATAAGCAGCTCAGCAAACTATCATCACGCATTCCTGCCCATCAAGGAAGCGGCTGAGCTGGAACCTATTCACTTTGCCACAGGAGATGTCTTTGATTACAACCTAGATCTTACAATGGATGAGCTTGTCCGAGCCCTAGAAGCCTGTAGAGGAACATCCCCAGGCCCCGATGAGATTCGATATGAGATGATAAAGCATCTTAATCATGATGCCATGATTAAGTTGCTAGAAGTGTACAATGAAATTTGGAAAAGCCACACTTTTCCAAACTCATGGCACTTCGCCCATATCATTCCCATATTGAAAGGAGGGGGTAATCCCAGATTTGCCATCTCCTACCGCCCAATTGCGTTGACAAGTTGCTTATGCAAGGTCATGGAAAGAATTGTTAATAGTAGGCTATTGCATTTTTTAAATTCCAGTAATTTACTAGTTGACGAGAAGTGCGGCTTCCGAAAGGGACGCCAAATTCTCGATCAACTAGTAAAGCTGGACAGTCATATTCAAGAGGCAATTGCCAAAAAAGATTTTTTTATTTCAGTATTTTTAGATATAGAAAAAGCCTACGACATGGCATGGCGATATGGCCTACTCAGAAAACTTTATGCTTTTGGATTACGTGGAAACTTGCCTTGTTTTATTCAAAATTTAATTTTGACAGAACGTTTTCTGTCAAATTATTTTCTGGCAATGTCACTTTTTCGGACATTTTTGTTTAGGCAAACGGGGTCCCACAAGGAAGTGTCTTGTCACCAACTTTATTTCTATGTATGATCATTGACATCTTACAAGCTCCTCGGAATCTTAAATACTCACTGTACGCTGATGATTGTGCATTATGGCATTCCAGCAATAATGCAGAATTCTCAGCAAATCGCATCCAATTGGCACTGGATATGATTCATAACTGGGGCCTCCAGTGGGGTTTTAAGTTTTCCACTAGAAAGAGTATTGGGATAATTTTTCACGTAAGAGGAAGCCGAACATCAGGCTAACTCTAGACAACCACCCAATACCTATTCAAAATTCTGCTAGATTTCTTGGGCTACTTTTTGATAGTAGACTCAATTGGAAAGACCACATTGGTCAGTTAAAGAATAAATGTCAAAGAGCACTAAATTTATTAAAGTGCATTTCTGGTAATAAATGGGGAGCTGATAGACAGTCTTTGCTAATGGTATATAAAGTCCTGATTAGGTCTAAAGTAGATTATGGGTCAATCGTGTATGGCTCGGCATCGAAAACAAGTTTGAAAGGTTTGGATGCTGTGCAGAATGCTTGTTTGCGTGTGTGTCTTGGAGCCCTAAAAATGTACTCGGATCGAGCGTCTTGAGGTGGAGTCAGGAGTACCTCCCCTCCGACTCAGACGCGGCCAGTTAGCACTGACCTATGCCGCAAAGGTGGCTCGAGACCCGAGCCACCCTAATGGCAATAGAGGCACTAGGCCCTTTGCCACGAGACTCCACGACCTCGTCGAGAAAGTCGGTATAGACCTCTCTACCATCGATACCCTGGTTCAGTCAAATATAGCGCCATGGGAAACACCCATTTTTTCTATCATGGAAGCCTGGCTTCCATCAGCCAAAGCAATGGTGCCGGAGGTGGAGGTACGCCAGAGTTTCATTATTAAACATCTCATTTTTTTCATATATATACCGACGGCTCCAAGACAGATGAGTGTGTGGGTGCGGGTGTATGGTCGACTGAATGTGAACTAAAGTTTAGATTGCCGAATCATACATCGATTTTTCTTGCTGAACTTTTTGCCATTGACAAAGCTATTGATTTTACACTATCGACGACCCACGATAGAATAGTTATTTTTTTCAGATTCATTAAGTTCACTTAAAGCTATCAAATCCTTAGAAACCACTAAAAACGAAATGCTGGGTAATATCATTCATAAGTTACACGGTGCCAACAAATCAATCAAGCTAATATGGGTACCAGGTCACTCTGTTATCCATGGTAATGAACAGGCTGACAAATTAGTCGGGTCACTGACGATCTGGACACTACCATAGTTCGTACAGATCTCAGGTGTTTTGTGTCTCTTATAAAAGCAAAAATACATCTCCTGTGGCAAAGTGAGTGGACCAACCTCCAACTCACACAAAAAATAAAACCAGACATAGACCTATGGGACACATCCCACAGGAAGAATAGAAGGGAGGAGGTGGTGTTGGCTCGCCTTAGGGTCAACTCTACCAAGCTCACCCATCTCACTCCCTATATTGAAAAAACATTTCCTCCACAATGTCCCTCCTGCAATACCTACCTTACCCTTAACCATATCCTAACAGTCTGCAATCAA
This sequence comes from Penaeus chinensis, assembly GCF_019202785.1. NCBI lineage: Eukaryota > Metazoa > Arthropoda > Malacostraca > Decapoda > Penaeidae > Penaeus > Penaeus chinensis. Next base: position 23,706,639 of record NC_061830.1, read on the forward strand.
CACCATATCTATAGACGAAAACTCACAAATTATTTCCAACAAATCAATAAAGAATTCACCCTATCAAATATACTATCAAATGATGAAAAAATAGTCAGTAAAGTAATCACTTTATTAAGGAAGACAAAACTTTATGACCTTATATAGATTAATAGAATAAATAGGATCCATTGGCTTAATAACCTTGGCCAAATGCCGCTGGTTGATAGCCAAGAAATCCAACAAAGAAAGAAAAGATCTTTTAGCCGTGGGGCGCTGGTCTGTGGTCGCGAAGATAACAAACTAAGAGGCGGTAAGATGGCATTTTTGTTACTTTTCTTACTCTTTTTAATGAGGTAATGTAATTCTTTGCGGAGGTGTCAGTCCTATGGTACATTTTTAGGGTAGTTTTTTTTTTTTTTTTTTTTTACTTGCATTCCATTTTAATGTTCTATGTTTTTACTTTTTTAATATCCAGAGCATCTGTTTTTGCTTTTTTAGCACTCCCGCTTGTTTTGGGATACTGGAGGATAATTCTCCATGTTTAATGTTTTGATTTTTTCAAATAGTGTTTTACAATTCTAATAAACTTTTGTAACTTGATTTCCGGTTTATTTAAGATTCCATTATGTCTCCCCTCGCGTTCCAAGGAATTTGATCCAATTCAAATACTATAAGTCTGTACACTATCTTCCGTACTTTTCACTACATTTTTCTACATGCCTCTCACCTTACGAACACCAACTTACGTTCCTGGACGAATTTACCAGGTGGTTGCAGCTAAAATTTTCGTACTAAGGATCGACGGTTAATCTTATAGATCACGACACCAGAAGTAAGCGCTTTGGTAGGATGGGAGGTCCTACGACTTGCACTGCGGGTGACAGCACACGCAGGGAAAAGGTCAGGATACTCCCTCTCTAAATCTACAGTGTTGTTCTCCTTAGTGGGACTAGGTGAAACCACAGGGCAAGGCCACACCTTATCACCAACGAGATCATTACCCATAAGGAGTGAAATGCCATCATTTGGTATCTTATCAACAACATCTAATCTTATATAACCAGATATCAGTTCAGATTTAAGGTAAACTTCACAAATGGATATGTTCTTGGAACCTATCAGTCTATTAATAATTACATCTCTCCAGTGTAACAGTCAGGGATAGGAACAGCCTCTTTGAGCACCAATGATATATCTGCAGCCGAGTCCCGTAGTATAGTGACTGGGGGAGAAGACGTGCACGATTCATCGGCACTAAGAATTCCTGTAGAACAAAAAGGTCTAAATGAAGCGGTCACATCTACAGATTCGGTTATGAAAAAGGGGGAAAGGCCAAGATCAGGTTTATTAAAATGATAGATGCAACCTCTTTCCTCTTATTAGCATTGACGTGAAAAATACGTTTATTGTAAGAACGCTTATTTGCCAATTTAAAACAGTCATTCATGACATGACCGTGCTTCTTGAAATAAAGGCAAAAAGAAAAGTTCTCCCCGCGTGAAGCAAAATTCTTACTCTCACCACCTGTTTCTGATTTTATAGTTACAGTCCTGTAGGTATCTGGCAGTTCAGTCCTCCTGGCACTATAATCCATCCTCTTACCACTATGCTGGATAAACTGGAATGAAGGCTCATTAGATATGCAAGAGTAGTTCGGATTAGTTAGAGCGAAATGATAGGCGGCACTACCGACCTCGGCTAATGTGCGCAGACCACGCTCGTCAATGTGAGAGCGAACTTTTACAGGCATACACTTCTTTATATCCTCGAGTATAAACAATTCTAGTAATTTATCATAATCGAGTGCATCAAGTTCACTCTCGACCCATTTTTTACACAATAGTTGTTTTTGGCGGATAAATTCAACAAAGGTTTGTTTACCATCTTTACGGCAATTGCGGATATCCTGTCTATAAGCCTCTGGTACCTTTTTATAAACATTTAACATAGCCTCTTTTCCAACATGAAAATTCTGTGCCCTGCCAACAAATGCGCTGTGTACAAGTAATACCCACTTATCTTCGGGCCAACCATGCAAGGCAGCCACACGCTCAAAATGAATGAAAAAAATACTATGGCTCGGTTTCATTAAATTTAGGAACAAATTTAATTGCATCTATACGGAAATTAGGATAATGTTCCTGATTAGGTCTCTGCATGAGCCGCATCCGCTCATTCTCTGCCGTAAAAATCTCCAAGTCTAATTTACGGCTCTGATGACGGGCCATCATGACATCACGAGGACACACGTGCTCTAAATCATCCTCACTTAGCACATGGTTTTCTAACAAATATTCAGTCACTAAAGTGCGAATTTCAGCCTTCCATAAGAATGACCGAATAGGGATGCAATAATAAGCGGCCAACTCACTCCACTGGGCTTTAGTTAGACCGACCAGAAACTTACAATTAAAGTAGACACAAAAACAGTAAAATACCATAAATGGTCACCAAGCAAGTAAAAGTTAAATAATAAAAAAAAAAATGATCACCGAAATTCATTGGGTGCACAATTAAGAAGTGACTGTCTTAATGACCAAACTGCCCGAGATATAATGAAGTCAATTGCACAATCAAAATAATACCAACGGGAACATGCGTTACAACGGCTAATAAAAAACACTAAAAGTGCAACACCAAGGGAATCACATGTTACAAATGGCAAAACAAAAGTGATTAACAAAATGCTAATTGACAGTTCGCACAAATCCCGGTCAGGCTCCCACTTATTACGGCTGGTATGTCACCAAGAGAATACAGGGGAAGAGCAGCTCCGCTGAACTCTCCTAATGCTTTTGCCAGAATCACACGAAAAATCAAAACAATGATGCATCCTGATTTTGAATGGATAATACCACGTAACAACAACCGTCTTTGCATTAAAGCACTACTAGTGATTGTCAAGTTTCTTCTTGTTCATTCATTGATGTCATTCATTCTCCATTCTTTATTACGATACTCATTAACGTCGTTAGCTTATCATTACGTTAATGAATTAATTAATTTTCCATTTATCAATCTATTTTGATAATTTATTTATAAAGTAAAGTACTTTCACTATTTTATTGCAATCGTATTTATAGTAAATGTATTAAAGTCTTCTTTCATTCAGTTATCAGTCATCTTCTCTTATTAATTAGCATTTATTAAGTGTCAAAAGATATTTGGAAAATACGTAAAGTCATTGAATTAAAACTCATTTTTATTTATACCTTCATCAAAACAAACCAAATACACAAAACACACAAACACGCCCTAAACCTAACAAAGATATTACCAACCGAGTGAAACTCAAGGCAGTGAGCGAGACGGTGAGGGGTGGGGGGCGACCGTAGCCAACGGTAGCATTTTGACTAATTATGTATTAATTTATCAACTTTACTTTCATAATATATATACATATGTATACATATATGTATATATATGAATATATATCTGAATATATATGTATATATCTAGAACAAATATATATCTATGAACAAATATATATATATATATATATATGTGTGTGAATATATACATATATATATATATATATATATATATATATATATATATATATATTTATATATACACACACACACACACATGCAAGTAGAATAACGAAGGGAAGTGCAGGAAACACGAATGTGCCGAAGGCATATTTGCTTTATTGCTTCTTCAGGGCGACGACCTTGGCTAGTCCGCTGTGGCGATGAAATTCCCGGTTGAATGGGTGAGCGCCGCCTCTACCACCTTCCTTTGTCGTGGGGGCAGGTCTGATGGAGGCCTGAGACGACTTAGGGAGATGGCCGTCGGTGTCGACGTGAGCAACAAAGGCGCTCCTCTCAGTACATGTATATTACCTCTATGTATATCTTGCCTCATATACAAAAATGAAGCCCTAAAGCATATTCGTGTGTTTACTGTACTGCTAAAAACAGCTGATCGCTAGAAAACAGGAATACTGCCAAATCGGGAAGACTTCGGTAAACGTATATACATGGTCAGTCTTGCTGTTTTAGCAAAGTAGAGTTCCGTATATTTTAGGACTGTAACAATATGCATATATATATGTACACATATATATATTGTATGTTTGTGTGTGTAAATGTGTAAATATTTATGTGTGTGTGTTTATGTGTATATATATATTAAATTATATATATATATATATGCAAATATGTATGTGTAAATAATATAAATATTTATATAGTCACACACACACAAACATATATATATATACATATATATACATATATATATACATATATACATATATACGTATATATACATATATACATATATATACATATATACATATATATACATATATACATATATATACATATATACATATATATACATATATATACATATACACGCACATATATACATGTGTGCATATATATTTATATATATATATATATATATGTATATATTTACACACACTTATATATATACAAATACATCTATACACACATTTATGTGTATATATATACATATATTTCATTTATATATAATATAAATATACATGTGTGTGTGTGATTAAAGATTTTTCTATATACATTTATATATGTATATATACATATATATATATATATATATATATGTATACACATGTGTGTGTGTCCATATATATATTCATAAGAAATATATGTATGTATATATATATATATATATATATATATATATATATACTATATATATAAGTATAATTATGCAATTATGCATAAATATATATTGTTACGTATATACATATATATTCATATATATTCATATGCACACACACATATTATATGTAAATATATATGTACATACATGTATGTGTATGAATATCTATATGTATATATATGTGTATATATTTATATATATATTTATGTATATATATGTATGTGTATATATATTCATGTATATAGAAAAATATATTAATACATACATATATATATATAAATACACATAAATATATATATATATAAATATATATATATATATATATACATACATATATATATACATATATTTATATATATACATATATTTATATATACATATTTATATATACATATATTTATATATACATATATTTATATATACATATATTTATATATACATATATTTATATGTACATATATTATATGTACATATATATACATATATCATATATGTACATATATTTATATATACATATATGTACATATATTTATATATACATACATATACATATATTTATATATACATATATATACTTATATATACATATATTTATATATACATATATTGATATATACATATATACATATATTTATATATACATATATATACATATATCTATATATACCTATATATACATATATTCATATATACATATATGTATATGTATATAAATATATATGCACATATGTATAGATATATATATGTATGTATATACATGTATATATACTTATAATTATATATAACATAATTTATATGTAAATATATACATATATACATATAAAAAAACATATACATATATATCTATAAATAAATATATATATATTTATATTCATAAATATATAAATATTTATATATATAATTTAGATATATTATATATGTATAATATAGATATACATATAAATTTTGTATTAATATATATATTTATATAATATATATATATATATATATTATATAAATATATATATTAATATATATATATATATATATGTATAAATTTTAGATATATTTATGTATATGTTCTATATCTATATAAGGGAAAAGGGATTCAAAATGGGTATCAGCTATAAAACCAATGATTCTAAATAAAATGTTTAATAGCTTCAGTTCCTCAGCACACACACAAATGAACACACGGTTTTGCGTTCAGTTGCTCTGAAATGGTAACAGCATATTTTCCGTTTATTAGGTCAGTGCTTGTATATATATCCTCCGGGTTAGTAAAGTAGTACCGTGTCGGCCTCCCATCCGAGGGGTCGGCGGTTCGCGCCCCGCCCAGGCGCGAGAAGTTGCAATTGTCGCCTGCAGGTTACTGCTGTGGCTGGGCACCAAGGCGAGTAAGGACTAAGCCTAGTCAGCACCAGCTGACACACGTTAGCGAGTCGACACAGGCCGGGCTCCCCTCATGGGCATAGCCGGGGCGAAGCTCAGCTTCGCATACCGGACTTATCTTTAGTGTTTGTATCATTTTATCAATTCAAGCAAATGTGTATTTTCTCATTAGGCTGTTCGTAAGTGGTTTCGACTCACTAGAGAAACGCAATGACTTAGGGAATACTAATAGCGAAATCTACACACACACACACACACACACACAAAATGATAAAACATCTGTATATTTATTGTAACTGCGGATTTGCGTTCAAAGTATGCTCTATAATGAAGAATGTGTAGAATGTTTTCTGTTTATTTAATCAGCGGTGGCGAAAAGAAAAAACCTTCATTAGTTGGATTAACCGCTTAGTACTAGATGGTGTAGCCACGACCCACGAGAAGCATTTCCAAAGGTATCAACGATTTTTCCAAGGATTTTTATTTGTTTTAGCTGTCATACATAGACGTCAATAGAATGAAGCGTTTTCATGTTTCAGGAAATATGCTGCTATAATTAAAAATGATTGTATTAAAAAGAATGGGGATATACTGCCTCACCTCCATAGGTGTTGCCAATTCCAGAAGATCACATTTAAAAAAAATATCCCACAAAGTCAATGATAGCTAATACATGTTTTCTCATCATTTGTTTCAAGAAAAGGAAAGATGAAATGGCTTACGTAGTTACCAAAAAATGGATACTAATACACTTGCCATTTATGTTCTACCAGTTACACTCGTTACAAACAATCTCGGTGCTGTGTGGTGCAGCGGTAGCGTTCTCGTCTAGCAATCTTGCTGACCTGCGTTCGAATCCCTCGCCGCCAGTGGATGGTAACCCCGGCCATTCCTTGCACACAGGGGAGAGTTTAGAAGCAAAATGAAACAGTCACTACGTCACACCAAGAATAACCATTGTATTAAATGGAATCAAAATTAAACTTTTAAACTTTTAAACTTTAAACCTAGGATTTTCGCCCTATTCATGAAAATATTATTTACTCTATACTTACATCGATATTGTACAAAACTAGGACCCAGTAAGTGTATTGAAATATAATTCCGCAATTGTACATACATACAAATATATTATATAATATATATATTGCATATAGATACATATACACATATCTAATTATATACATACATTTATAGTACATAAATGTTTAATGTTTATATATATAATTTAATATATATATATATATATATATATATATATATATATGTATAAGTATATATACATATATATGTATAAATACATGTATACGCATGTATTTATATAAATATGTGTAT